>NW_006979468.1:0-1102 GCF_000164805.1 Carlito syrichta | reverse complement strand
CAGGTTAGCTGTGATTCTTCGCATAACATGCCATCTTCTTCCACGACTGCACAGAATTTCTCAGCTGTACCAACAGCAAAGACAGAAGACAGAAGGGCCTCAGTGCCCGGACTTGCTTTGCAGCCTGGTGTCCTCAGCATACCTGGACCTTGTCAATCAGGCGGGCCTCCAAGGCTGGCTCCCAACACTTAGGTAGCAGACTTAAGTAGCTGACTTAAATAGTTAGCTAACTTGTGAGCTAGCTGTCTTAGCTAGCTGACTTAGCTAGCTAGCTGGTTAGCTAGCTCACTTAGCTAGCTGACTTAACTAGTTGGCTAATGAGATATCTAGCTGACTTAATGAGTTGGTTAACGAGTTAGCTAACTGTTTTAACCATTTTGTAAATGAGTTAACAAGCTCTCTTAATTAGTTGGGTAACGAGTTAGCTAGGTGACAACTTGTTGACTGATGCTTCGGCCGACTACTTATCTGGTTTAATATGTTGGCTGACTACTCGGCCGACTTGTTTGCTGGCATAACAAGTCAGTCAACTACTTGGCTGACTAGTTAGCTGGGTTAGTTAGTTGACTGACGAGTTGGCCCACAAGTTATCTCAGTTAACTATTTGACTGGTTAGTGTTCTGACCTAACTAGTTGGCCAACTAGTCGGCTGATGGTTTAGTTGACTTAAATAATTGGCTGGCTACTAATCTGACCGGTTAGCTTACTTAACTAGTAGGACAGCGAGTGAGCCCACAGGTGAGCTGACTTAACTAGTCGGCCGGCTAGTGAGCCGACTGCCCAGTTGACTTAACTATTTGGCCGGTGATTGAGTTGACTGGTCAGTTGATTTAACTAGTCAGCCGGCAAGTGAGCTGACTGGTTAGCCGACTTTAGTCGTCTAGTGAGTGAGCCATATGGTCAGAAGAGTTCACTAGTCAGCTGGCAAATGAACTGACTGGTGAGCTGGCTTAAATAGTAGGCCAGTGAGTGACCTGACATGTGAGAAGCCTTAACTAGTCGGCCAGCTTGCGATCCGACTGGTGAGCTGACTTAAGTAGTTAAATGGCGAGCAAGCCAACAAGTTAGCTGACCTGTTGGCGTGCGAGCGAGCTGACAATTT
>NW_006979467.1:0-495 GCF_000164805.1 Carlito syrichta | reverse complement strand
TCTTAGCAAGAGGCTGTGTAGTTTCCTGTATATGAAGACTCCCATTACCCAGTTTCCTGCTTTGAATCCCACATTCTTGTTTAGCCCTTAGAAAGACGCCATATAGATTTTTAGGATTGAGGTCAGGTGTAACCCAGATTCCTTTTTCATCCTTAGCAAGAGGCTGTGAAGTTTCCTATATATGAGAACGCCCATTCCCCAGATTCATGTGTCAAACCCCTGATACATTTTTCTCCCTTAGTAAGACTCCATGTAGGTTTTTGGGATCTGAGGACTCGTGTAACCCAGATTCCTAATTCTTCCATAGTAAGAGACCATGTAGTTTCCCATATATGAGGACTCCCTTTATGCAGATTCCTGCTCCATTCTCAGCAATACTCGAGATATTTCCTGATGAACGTAGAATTCCAGTTGTTTGGAAATCAATAGAAAGACTCTCATATAGTGGCTGGGAACTGTAATCCAAGTTACCAGATTCCCATTAACAAGACATTG
>NW_006979466.1:0-503 GCF_000164805.1 Carlito syrichta | reverse complement strand
GCAGTTGAGAATCTGTGTTTGATTCTGATGTTTTTAGGGAAAAGGTCTGACTATATGGCCCAGGCTGGTGCTCAAGGACACAACCGTTGTTCAGTACCAGCCTCGAAATCATGGGCTCCGGTGATCCTCCACCTCAGCATCCAGAGTGGCAGGGACAATGGGCACCATGCCCCCAGACTTCCTGTTTGAATGGGTGCAGAGATGGGGTCTCCCTGCATTTCCCAGGCTGGCTTTGAACTCCTGGGCTACAGGCTTCCTCCATCCTTGGCCTCCCAGGGCACTGGGATTCCAGGCATGAGTCACCACAGTCGGCCTTCTGGTTTGTTTTCAATGAAGGATTGAGATTGGGCTCGGGGGCTTAACCTCATCATCCTAGCACTTTGGGAGGCCAAGGCCAGTGACCAGCCCCAGCCTGCAGGTCCAAGACAGTACCAGGCAACTCAATGAGACCTCCTCCTTACCCTCCATCCCAAATGAGCTGGGGGTGGTGGCACGTGCCTGTT
>NW_006979465.1:0-11465 GCF_000164805.1 Carlito syrichta | reverse complement strand
TTGCATGACAAGGAAAAATAAGTGCAGTAATTAGCAGTGTGAAGGTCCAGGCATGGTGGCTCAGTCCTGTAAATCCTGAAGTTTGGAAGGCCATCATGGGAGGGTTGATTGAGCCTAGGAGTTTAAGACCAGCGTGAGCAACACAATGAGACCTCATTTCTACAAAAATTAGCCAGGTGGCTGCATGTGCCTGAAATCCCAAGTATTGGGAGGCCGAGGCAGAAGGATTGCCTGAGCTCAGGAGGTTGAGGCTGCAGTGAGCTGTGATTGTGCCACTGTATTCCAGCCTGGGTGATGGAGTGAGACTGAAAAAACAGAGTATAAAGAAAAAGCATTAATGTATACAGCTGTGAACAGAGTTAAGGGAAACCTACAAACAATGGCAAAGCACCCTGGAGTAAGCAAGAGTGGGACGCTGTCACCATGAGGGGAGAGGGCAGATATAACAACCCAGAGAATGGAAGAGAGAGCTTCTGACAGGCTGGACCAACTGTTGTAGGAGCAGGGACACACTGTAACCACCCAACAGGGAGACCTCAGGGGAATGAGCACCCCAAACTCATGCTCCTTGTGCCCCAACCTCTTGCTAGTGGCTTCCACTGGCCAAACCCCACAGGAAGCTAGATGTTTTTTAAAAAGTCACTGGTGAAATTCAGCAGACTCCCAAGGCGGAGAGGAGTGTAGAGGTCAAACGAAAACTGTCTCATCGTCTTCTGAAGGGTCACTGGAAAATCAACGGGCAAAAGGCAGGTTAATGGGAGAGAAATGACATACAAATTAATTAGAGTGCTTGGGGAAAATCACAGTGATTGCTTGATTTTCCAATGGGGTACAGAGGCTTAAACACCCTACTTCTTATGAGTAAGGGAGTTGGAGGGATGTGGAGATTTTAGGTAGGGAATAAATGACCTTTAGGGGAATTCAGTGGGCTTGAAGAGTACATAATGGCCTGAGACAAAATCTGTTGGGCCTGCCGAGCAGACAATGGTTTGTGATGGAAGCCTGTGCAGACATGTGGAAGACTACAGGCTTTCTCCCTGTGACACGGGTTTTGTTAATGAAAACTCAGGAAAGATACCAGAGGTTGCTGTTTTCTTCTTTCGAGGGTCCAGATTTCAGGCAGATAAGGGAACTTCTAGAAACAACTGCATCCTGTGTTTTGGGAGAATCAGTGCCTTGAGAAACAGGAGATGGGAGGTCAGAACTTGAGGTTTCTTCTTCAGTTCAGTATGTCAAAGTACCCATATTTTGGGGTAGCGGTTTCTGAGTCCAGCCTTAGGGCATGGGTTCAAAAAGGCAAATTGGAAATACCCAGCATGGTTCATCACATTTGTATCAACATCCATGTTTGTCTTTTTTTATGGATGAAAATTCCAAATTCCTTGTCTTCCACATGGGTGACACAAAAAGTCCCTTTGGCTACATACCAGTTCAGTCAAACTCCCACTGAAACTTAAGTCATTAGCCATCACATTGCTCTTCATAAAAGGCACTGGAAATAATATTGAGAAGAAAGTCAACCTAAAACATAGCTGTCACAGTCCCTGCTTCTAAGGTTGGCCATGAGGCTCTCTCTTCTCCTGCCCATTTTGTATTGCTTTTATTATCACCCAGCACCATAGTCACATGGGGTTAATTTTCTGAGGGGGAATGTCCCAACCACTCATGTCTGTAGATCCTTGGTGGATCTTTCTGGGTTTATATGGATTGTTGCATTTTCTGCTGACAAGAATTCTTGGGCATGGTACTCCTAACATCCTCCCTATTGGGAATCTCTGGGTTCTAGATATGGTACTCCTAGCCCTGATTATAGTCCAATTTCCCATTGGTGAACCAGATCAATCATCCAGTTGAACACACTGACCTCTGGCTCGGCCTGGTGGTTCAGTGGGTTGAGGAGCTCTAAAAAGCTAGGAATAGTTTAAGCTTGTGACTTAACTGAACCAAGACTTTGTTCAGGATGGAAACATTCCTTCCTGGGTATAAGAACCTCTAAACTAATTGAGCTCAGGTCTTGGAATAGGAAGTAAAAGTTCCTTCGGAGTTTTTTTTTTTTTTGGTATGACAGCAAGAGTAACTGTTCTCCCCTTCATTCCTTGGTTCCCAAGCTCATGCACTCTAACTATGGAGGAGACAACACCACATATCGGCTTAGGCTATATCCTGTAGGTCAGCTCCCCAGCTTGTGGGGTGTTGTGTTCTTTTTTTCACTATGACTGAGCCTTCAGCAGGCTCAAGAACACCTGGGTTGAGGATCTAGCTTATGCAATTGCTGGGGCGGGTTAAGTAAGGTGGACATCCATAGGATAGGCCATCAGGATGGACAGGCTGGAATTCACACACAAGCTTAAGTCCACAAGTGGAATTTCTTCCTTTGAAACTCAAGTCCTGCTCTTAAGGCCTTTTAGCTGATTGAATCGGGCAGATTATCTAGGATATACTCCCTTAAAGTGTTTACAGATCTTAGTCATATCTATAAAATACTTTTACAGTAACACCTAGATCAGAGTGTTTGAGTGAATAACTGTGAACTCTAGCCCAGACAAGCTGGTACAGAAAACTGACCATTGCAATCATCCCTGTTATCTCATCACCCAAGCACATTTCCCTAAGCCATACTTATTCTCTAAGTGAATTCATTAACAAAGTCATACTTCTGCCTAGCTGGTGGTAACATGATACAAGTATCCTACATACAACTGAAATTACATTTAACACTTTCCCCCCAAAAGGATGCAAAGTTCTTGAGTACTTTTCTCCCTTGATATCCTGTAACTTGTGGCAGTACAGAGAGGTATCCGAAGAGAGCCTCTCTATTCTAGAATACTGTTCCTTTCCTCCATTGTGTAGTAACAACCTGATTTTCCCTAGGTCATCAAGATCAATAATCCCTGCCAGTACCATAACTCCCTTCTTTGCTTGTCTCAGAGGCATGAGATGCCCAATGGGGCCAGGTGGCACTCTCAGTTTCTAGTTCAATCGACTCATTGTGTCTCCTGGTAGAAATATTCCTCTGTTTAGAACTAAGACTTCTAGATCAGCAGGATACAGGGTCATGGGGACAAGAAGCAAAAAAGTTTTGAGGTACCCGTGAATGGGAGCTACCTCCATTTCCACCCCTTGAATCCTGGACTTGTGAATCCTGCCTATGGGAAGACAGCACTATATATTGGAGATGGCCTGAGAACCTTGCCCAAGCCCTGCAAAGTATTTCCATCTCACTGGCACTGTTACTGAACCTTCAAAAGGTCATTCCATTGTTCTGTCAATCCAGATGCTTCAGGATGATAGGAACATGGTAGGACCAGTGAATTCCATGAGCAGGACCCCAATGCTGTGCTCCCTTTGCTGTGATGTGAGTTCTTTGATCAGAAGAAATGCTGTGTGGAATAACATGATGAGGGATAAGGCCCTTGTAAGTTTGAGGATGGTAGGTTGGCAGAAGAATTGTGTGTGGGACAAGCAATCCATATCCAGAGAGCCTGTTCCAGGAAAAAAAAAAAGCTCTTCCATTTCCACTTGCATGATGGCAGGGATCTAATTTAACCATCCTGTGACTAGGCAGGTGGCTGACCACCCAGGGAGTGATGCCATGTTAGGAATTCAGTGTTGGTCTTGTCTGCTGGTAGATTGGGAGCTCAGCAGTGGCTAAAGCCAGGTCAGTTGTGGTGAGTGAAGTCCATGTCGCTGAGTACATGTAAATCCTCCATTCCAGTCACATGGACACCTCATGTGTCCATTGGTCAATGACAGGAGTGGCTAGCAAAGAGACTGACTGGTATCCACAGACTAAGTCATCATATCCACTTGATTACTAAGATTCCCGTCTGAAGGGTCACCATTTTATGATATTTCTCATGGAACACAGATATTGCCCTCCCCTTTTTCTTTTGCTTATTCAGGGAGGTTTTTTTAATTGATAATTATTTCTGAATTAATTAATTAATTTTTTGAGTCTGGGTCTCACTCTGTCACCTATGCTGTGTGCAATGCCATGAGCATAGCTCACTGCAGCTTCAAATTCCTGAGTCAGGTGATCCTTCTACCTCAGCCTCCTGAGTACCTTGGGCTACAGTTCCATTCCACCTTTCCAGGCTATTTTTAAAAATTTTTTGTAGAGATAAGGACTCACTATCTAGCCCAGGCTGGTTTTGAACTCCTGACCTCAAGCAATTCTCCTGCCTTAGCCTCCCAAAATGCGGAATTACAGTCATGAACCACTGTGCCAGGCCACATTCAGGCAGTTCTATCTACATATGTCTTATGTAGATTTCCTTGTCACCGATGTTGTAGTGTTCCTTTTATACTCCTGACAACCCAGGTAAACCAATGGTCAGAGCCTATGTATTAATATAGATGCAAACCTCAGGGCACATCTCCTCCAAAGCAAAAGGAATAGCCAGGCGCATTGCCCACTGGGAGGATTTCCCTTCACCACTGTCACTCAGGGGAATCTTGAAAAGGAGCTGTAGTGCTGTAGCTGTTCACCTTTAGCTGTGTGTGCATGCTGTGAAGAACCATCATGAAACCAGGCTTGAGTTTTTTCTTCCTGAGTCAGCCGCTCATAGCAAACGCCCCATAAGATCATAGGTACAGGCTGGGGGAAAAAGTAATACAGCCCACTTGGGAACCACCGGCATTTGGGGCCCTGCCTCATGACTGAGCTGTGTCTTTAGGGCCTGTTCAAGCCTGATATCATAGGCACCACTTCCATTTGATAATGTGATGCTGTTGTGCTTGTCCAGCTTTACGGCTTTGTGGGCCAGATAATATCCAGTCTACGAAAGGCATCTCAAGTCACATACTAACTTGGCAGCCCAGGCGTATGCATTCAGCCTCTACTAAGGCCCAGTAGGAAGCCAAAGCTATTTCTCAAAAGGAAAGTTGTTATCTTCACAGGATGGCAGGGCTTTGCACCAAAACCCTAAGGTCCTGTGCTGTGATCACTAGAGGGGACCTGCCAAAGGTTCCAAACAGCATCCCACCTGACACTGCTACTTTAACACTACTGGGTTACCTGGATGATAGGGCCCAAGTGGCAGAGTCACTTGTGCAGCAGCCTGGACCTATTGCAGAGCCCTCTTTTGTTCTGGGCCTCACTCAAAACTAGCAGTTTTGGGGTCACTCAGTAAATGGGTCAGAGTAACTTCCCCAAATGTGGAACATGTTGCCTCCAAATCCAAAGAGGCACACTAGGTATTGCATCTCATTTTATTGTGGAGGATGCCAGATGCAACAACTTATCCTTCACCTAGGATGTATATCTTGGCAGGCTTCACATCACTGGACTCCTAGAAATTTCACTGAGGTGGAAGACCCTGAATTTTTGTTGAATTTATTTCCTGCCTCATGAAATACAAATGTCTTAGCAATATGTCTACAGTAGTTGCTACTTTATCACTATGTCCAATTAGCATAATATTCTCAATGTAATGGACCAGCGTGATATCTTGTGGATAGGATGGATGGACAGTTTCCCTGTAGATTGATATTGGAGTTGATATATCCATGAGATAGTACAATGAAGGTGCACTGCTGGCCTGGCCTGTGGAAATCAAATTGCTTCTGATAGGCTGTACTGATAGGTATTGAGAGAAAAGCATCTGCCAGATCAATAGTTACCTCCCAGGTGCCAGTGCTATGGTAATTTCCTCAAACAAAACCACATGTAGAAAAGCAGCCACACCACCCATTTAAGTTTGAGATAACCCACTGGCATTCTCCAAGATCTGTTCATCTTCTGCACAGGCCATATGAGTGAATTGGATGGAGCTGTGGTAAGAGTCACCACCCTGCATCTTTCCGGTCCTTAACGGTGGCACTAACTGTACAGTCCCTCAGGAATGTGGTTTGGTTTTTGGTTTACTATTTTTCGAGGTAGAGGCTTCTCCTTGGCCTTTACTACCATAAAAGCCCTCACTCCACAGGTCAGTGAACCACCGCTGAGCATGTCCCTTCCAATTAAGCATTCATAAATGGGAAATTCCACAGGTTGAGTTCAGGATCCCATTAGACCCACTGTGAGACAATCCGGAATTAAAAATTTATTGATCAAAATTTGTGTGACTCTATCAAAATACCTGAGACTAGGTAATGTACGAACAATGGGAATGTATTTCCGAACAGTTTTGAAGACTGGACAGTCCAGAATCAAAACACTGGCATTCAGTGTCAAGTGAGAATGATCTTCTTCTCTTCCTCCTTCTTCCCCCTGCCCTGCTTCTCCTCCTTCTCCTTCTTCTTCACTTCTTCTTCTTCCTCCTCTCCTTCTCCTCCTTCTCTTGCTCTGTTGCCCAGGATCAAGTGCAGTGGCACACTCCTGGCTCACCACAGCCTCAAACTCCTGGTCTCAGGTGATTCTTCCACCTCAGCCTGCCAAGTTGCTAGGACAACAGGAATGCACCATCATGCCTGGATAATTTTTAAAAATTTTTAAAATTTTCTG
Organism: Carlito syrichta; assembly: GCF_000164805.1. Classification (NCBI taxonomy): domain Eukaryota; kingdom Metazoa; phylum Chordata; class Mammalia; order Primates; family Tarsiidae; genus Carlito; species Carlito syrichta. The sequence goes on along the minus strand of NW_006979465.1, from coordinate 5,020 downwards.
TGAAGAAAAGGTCTTGATATGTTACCTAGGCTGGTCTCGAACTCCTGGGCTCAAGCAAACTTCTTTTTGTGTCCTTATTTGGAGAAAGCGGCGAATGCCATATCTTCACATGGTTGGAGGTAGTAGAGCTAAAGGGGAAAACTCTCTCTGAAGCCTCTTTTCTAAGGGTTAATCCCTTCATGATGGTAGAGCCCTCATGACTTAATCACTTTTCACAAGGTCCACCTCTGAATACTACCACAATGGGGATTAAGTTTAAGCATACATTTTGGAGAGTACTCCACATTAAACCATAGCATCGCATGATCTCCATAAGACGCTGCTTTAAGTGGTCGACAACAGTGGCTTTTCAGACTCCTGGAACTAGTGTCAATTCAGAGCCAGTGTCTAGTAATGCCCCCAAAGTCCAGTTATCTGCCTTTTCTCAATGCACAGGCACCCTGGTAAGTGGCTGTAAATCCTTTTGAGGATGGATGAGAGAAAGATTAACAGTAAACATTTTGATAGGGCAGTAGGGCTCTTTCTCATGGACCCCTCACCCAATGAATTTTTAGTATATAAACTAGCTTAAGTCTGTGAATTGACTGAAGGAATGTTACTCTCTGTTTCAGTAATTCAGATTAGACTTATAGTCACTTGACATAGAACACTTGTACTTATACAGATCAAGTAAGAATTTAGTAGACTGCTAATCTGTTTCTTCTCTCGGGACACCATGATCCATTGGCCAATGCCAATGGTCTCTGTGAGTTAGAGGATGATGCCTCCTCTTCCACCTCTTCCTCCCCTCCCTTCCCCCTCCTCCTCCTCCCCTCTTTCCCCTGCCCTTCCACTTTCCTTTCCCCTCCCCCTTCCCCTCCTCCTCCTCCTTCTCCCCTTTCCACAGACAGGACTTGCTCTGTTGTCCAGGCTGAAGTGCAGTGGTAGAATCATAGCACACTACAGTCTCAAACTTCTGGGTTCAGGTATTCAGCCTCAGCCTCATGAATAGTTACGACCACAGTATATGCCACCATGCCTGGCTAAATTATGTGGGGTTTTTTGCAGTGATGGGGTCTTACTTTGTTGACCAGGCTGGTCTTGAACTCCTGGCCTGAAGCGATCCCTGAACACCTAGAGATTTCGACAGAGTCACAGGCACCATACCTTCCTTGTGCTTAACTCTAGAAGACTCCTGTTTTACTAAGGGTTATGCAGAACTTGCTAATTCAGTGGGCAAGATGGTGTCAATGTAATAAATCAGCTTGGTTCTCTGCAAAATAGCAAGTACTCAAGATCTCTCTGGACAGCAGGGGACTTCACCTAGCCTGAAGGTAATGTGATGAAAGTAGATTGTTGTTCCTGCCATTCAAAAGCAAACTGCTCTCTCTACTGATCATCACTAATTTCAGAGACAAGAAGATCAATAATGACTTTCTATCAGGTATCAGGGTCCTATAGTTTGAATGCATCTACCAAAGTTCGTGTGTTGGCGGTGTTAGGAGGGAAGGTCTAATAACAGGTGATGAGGTCATGAGGGATCTGCCCTATGAAGCGAATAATGTTGTTATTGCAGGAGTGGGTTAGTTATCTTGAGAGTGGGTGGTTATAAAAGTGAGTTCGACTCCCTCTTGCTTTTGCTGTCCCATGCTCTCTTGCATTTCTGCCTTCTGTCATGGTATGATTGAGCAAGAAATGCCCTCACCAGGCCTCTCAAGCTTAGATTTCCAGGCTCCAGAATTGGAAGAAATAAATGTCTTTTCTTTATAAATTATCTAGTCTGTGTTATTGTCATAGCTGTGCAGGGTCTGCATTTCTTTGCTTCATGAAGATGCTGCATCTTCATGCTAGGATTGGCATCAGAACCTGAGATGCATTTTGCAATAATTTATATCTCCAAGATCAACTTCTGCACCAACCAAACAGGAATATTAAATGGGAATGCAAATAATGAAACAATTTCTTTTGCAGCAACTTGAATGGAAATGGAGACCATCATCCTAAGTGAACTAACACAGGGACAGAAAAGCAAACACCACATGTTCTCACTTATCAGTGGGATCTAAACTAAGGTTCTGGAAATGCATAGAGAATGGTATAATGGATGTTGGAGACTCAGAAGGACGGGAAGAAGTGGTGGAGAGAAAAAAAAATTGCCTCTTGTGTACAATATGCCTAGGTGGGAACAGTGGGCTTTCTGCACCATTATACAATGCAACCATGTAACAAAAACTATTTGTAGCCCCTAAAACTACTAAAATAATAAAATCAGGAGTGTGGTAAGAATCCATCCCTGCATATTCCAAATTTTTAATGGTGGCACTATTCTCTGCAGTTCTGTCAGAGTCACCATACTGCCTTTGGTTTCCTCTATGGGTTACAGGGACAGTTACAGGGACAGTAACAGCGACTTCTTCCTGGCCTTTCCTAGTATTTTAGCTCATGGGTCAGAATCAATAGGAGGGTTTTGCACTCTTTTGTACTAAGAATATCTCAATATAGATTCTAGGAAAAAAAGACATCACCAGAGGAGAGGCACGTCACCCATCGACCCATCATGAGTTGGCCTCAGGTCACAACTTTTTCTCTCATTGAACTTCATAGGCCTCCACCCTGACCAACGTGCCAGAGTTGTTTGGGGGGCCCGGGAGATTGATTCTCACTGGTTATGAGCCACAGCTAAAAGTCCAATTGAGGTTGTTACCACAAATTGGTCAAGTCCTACAACTCTTGTACGGTCTTGTTGGTATTTATCTATTGTCTCTCTTTTTCAAGCTCCTATTTCCCACTCTGCTTTGTGATACCTGCAGGGGCCAGAGCTCTGTAAACACTTCCCGGACTCCCCTGCCAGCTGGCTTCTGTTGAGGTCCCACCAATAGGAGGCGCCAGCATGAGATGGAAAGGCTGAAGAGGAGGAAAAACAACTTGCAGTCTCACCTTTCCTCGGTGCAAGCTCTCCAGAAGTAGAGCCCAGGGGCAGCTCTGGAGCTTCTTTTGGGCCTCAGCACTGGCTTCCTCATGGCCCCACAGTGGGACAGCGGTGATTACACAATCTTCTCAGAGGTCTGAGAATCCACCCGGCTGAGCCACGCCCCTTGGTGACTGAATACCAGCCACACCATGCTCCTCAGAGGTCACGCCCCCTCAGCGGTCAGATCATCAAGCTGTTCAGAGGTATTTGTTGCCATCGTGCGGGACCCTCCGTGGGTGTGAGCAGCCGCTGCACGGGCCCTTCCCTGGCTTCTGCTGCGGCTTGAGAGTGTGTTGGAACTCAGCCTCCAGGGGGCTGGGGAGGTGACCAGGCCATGAGGGCCCCACTCTCAGGAACAGGATGAAGGCCATGGAGGCCTCAGAGAGCTGCCCCCCCTTCCATTCCTTCTGCTCGGAGACCACACCAGACAGTGCCATCTAGGAGGACGTGACTTCAGCTGATCGCGAACCTGCCGGCGCCTTGAGCTTGGACTTCCAGCCTCCAGAACTGTGTGAAATAAACGTATGTGGTTTGTAACTTAGTCTCAGATATTTTGCTATAGCAGCACAAACCAAGTCAGCTTCTAAATTGCAGGAGCAACACCTTTCCTCACGTTGTCGGTGACCACGGGCTGGTTGGCGACGCAGTCCTAGACTGCAATGCCAGGCGGGAGGCAGGAGGCAACAAAGGTGGGCAGGCAAACGGACAGACGTCCCAGCGGCTCCCGGCGAATTGCCGCGCCCCTCCCACCCCGACCGGCACCTGGCGGGACGGGCATGGAGGGCTGGCCCGGTGGCCAATCACCGCTCCCGCCTGACGGATTGACAGGGAGCGTCCCGCGCAGCCAACCAGGGAAGGGGCGGGGCCCTAAGAGGCAGGCCGCCTATTGAAGTCGCCGGCGAAAACAGAGACCAGGGCGTGGCCCAAGTAGGCTGCGCCGCCGCGTCAGGGAAATGACGTCAGGGCTTCGTTCGGAAACGGTCCGCTGGCCGCCGCCGCAGCTGGCGTGGGGTCGGGGCGCCGGCACCGCCGGGTTCTCGAGGCGGGGCGTCTCGAGGCGGGGATTCTCAGGTCGCCAAGTTCAGCTGCCCAGGTGGTCGTCTTTCTCGCGCCCCAGCCCCTCCGACCAGCTCCTTCGTGCGCGCGCCCTCCCGGAGGAGGCTGGCCCTGGGTATTTCGCCAAAGCATTTCTTTGCTGAGCACCGAGGAGGACCCTTTCCTTGTACAAATGACGGTTGTGTGATCACTGGGTCCTGGCGTTTAAGGAGCACTGCTATGGGCCGCGGAGCACTTCTGTCCTCTTTTGTAGGTTATGTCAGATCCTTGCAACAGTGTCAGGTAGTTGTATTACCTGCCACTGTGCAACGAGGGACCGAGGAGGCCGCACTTAGGTAACCCGCCCGAGCTTACTGAGCTGGGATTAGCGCACTGGCAGCGCTGCAGGTCGTGCTGGGTTCGGCTGCGTCCGAGTGCGGGAAAGTCTAGTCTCGAATCCGTTGACCAAACCGACCCAGGCTTACTCCTCTCTCTAGATACCACTCCCACTAGACTATGAAGGTAAACTTTGTCAAATGGAAGCGCAATATCACACAGATATACGCAGATATCCAGAGTATACCCCTCAATGCATGATTAAAGTAGACACACTGTGTAACCATCACTAAATTTATGCAACGGAACGTGACCAGCACCCTAGAAGCTCCCTACCCTTCTCAATCTCTGGCCTGTTCCTCGTCTCCAGTGACTTCTATTCTGAATTCTGAAAACGTTACAAATTCCTATTTCTGAACCTAAGGCAAATGTGATGATCACTGTGTATTCGATTGAATCTGGCATCTATACATTCCTAAAAGGGATCATTGTGTAGCCATAAAAAATGACGAGAGCACTATATAATCAGATAGGAAACACATCAGGATATGTTGCTAAGCAAAAACAAAGAGTCAGGAACCAGAGGGCAGACTGGTTGTTTTTTGTTTTGTTTTGTTTTTGTTTCTTGGTTTTTTTAGAGACAAGGTCTTACTATGTTGCCTAGTTCGGTCTCAAACTCCTGGGCTGCAGTGATCCTGT
>NW_006979464.1:0-635 GCF_000164805.1 Carlito syrichta | reverse complement strand
GCTGTTGTTCCAGCTCCTCAGAAGACCGGGGAAAGGCTCACCGGAGCCTGGTGGGCCAATACTACAGTGGCTGGGAGCGAGCCACCACCCACCAACCTAGGTGAAGGAGTGAGACTCCGACTCAAAGAGAAAAAGGAAAAAATGGAAAAAAAAGAAGAGCATCAATTTTTATATGAAATTGGCATCATTGTGAACAGACAGAAATCATTTGGGAAGGTTGTCCCAGAATTGGGCATAGATTTTCCGAAAGATGGTGGATCGGCAGACAATTGCAATGTGACTTTGAGAGTCCAAGGCGGTGGACCTCTGGAACCTGGGGGGTTGAGACCAACCTGGGCCAGGTAGTGAGACCTCATCACTCTGGGAATGCAAACACAGGAGTGGTGCATAGTAGCGACCGTGGACCCAGCTACATGGGATGCGGCTGCCTTCATCCCAGGGCATTTTTTGCATCACCCCCACCAACAGTATGTGCAAGACCTGGCCGGGCACCATTGTTAATGGCTGTCAGACCCGTGCCCTTGGAGGCTGAGGCAGGAGGCAGCCTGAGCCCAGGGGTGGGAGACCAGCCTGAGTGACATGGAAAGACCTCATCTCAGCGAGAGGTTTCCAAAATCGAGGCAGGCATGGTGGCC
>NW_006979463.1:0-18126 GCF_000164805.1 Carlito syrichta | reverse complement strand
GTCAAAAGCTGCTGATCACTCCGCGTGGTCTAGGCAGGTGTGCTTGTAAATCACCCAAGATGAACTGGGCAAACTCCTTGAAGAATCTCCAAAAATAAATTCACTGAAGCTGAATGCAGCCTCTCACAGCAAAGCTGCCTGGGGCACTGATGTCGATGGGTCACTAGAGTGCTTACCTAACGAGGGAAGCCTATATTACAAGGGGCCTGCCCCCCAAAAAATAATTCCGGATTTTTGGGGTCTCCCCTTGTATAACCACCGGTCCGCTGCCATGTTGCAGGGCCCAGCTTCTTTCTAACATAAGGACTGCCCTTGGCAATGAATTCCCTGAGTTCATGTTATCAACTATTAGAGATCCAAAGAAGAATAAAAGATCCAACAACAGTATGATCCCTTTACTCGGAAGCTTAGGCCCGTCTTTCCACAATGAGAGCCTTCTCTGAAAATATTTTGCAAAGCATGGGAGCCTCTCATTCGTTCAAAACTTCAAATTCCAGAGGAGGACCTTGCTTTCTTCTTCACTAAACCAAGGCCCATGTGGTTGTCATCTAAAAGGTAGGAGTCATGTCCCCCCAAGGGTGAATTCAAGCCTCCATCTGTAGAGGAGAGGAGATGGTATGGCCACCCTGGACTTGTCAGGCTTACACCCGCTCCTCCCCACCAGTCTTTAATCAATAGTCGCTCCCAGGCTTAGCTAGAACATCTCTTTATACTCATAAAACGTCAAAATGGACCGGGCACAGTGGCTCATGCCTGCAATCCCAGCACTTTGGGAGGCAGAGGCAAGAGGATTGTCTGAGCCCAGAAGTTCGAGACCAGCCTGGGTAACTTGGCGAGAGCTCGTCTCTACAAGAAATCAAAAAATTGGTGTATGACTGTAGTTCTAGCTGCTTGGAAGGCTGAGGTGGAAGGATTGCCTGAGCTCAGCAGGCTGAGTCTGCGGTGGCCATGAGCATGCCACTGCACTCCAGCCTGGGTGACAGAGGGAGACTCTGACTCAAAAAAACAAGTCAAAATGGTGGTGCAGACTATGCTTCTAGTTGTTTCCAAGGCCAGAGAACCAATGCCAGCCTTGTCTGTGTTCACATGTGATAAGAGAAGCAGGATTTCATCCTTTTTAGAAGGTGTCAGACACATCAACCAGGAGCTGAATGCCCTAGCTAATTAACCCAGGGAGAGACTGAAATGAAACAGAAATTCTCATGTGTCCTTTTTTGTCATCGTGGAAAATCACAGCTTGCTGTGGTCACCCAGCTCCTCTCATCTCCCTGCGACCCAGAATTCTAGCAGGCTCTTCTTCATAGCTGTGCCTGGAATGTCTTATACAGTGGATCTGTGTGACACCTACCCTGCAGAGACACAGCCAAACCCTCTGGGGGAGGGGGTGTCAAGAACATGTGTGGCCTAGGCAGAATTGGAAGAGACAGCCTGCGAAGAAAGAAATCAACAAGCCTGCCACAGTTGACCTTAGGAAATCTTTTCCAAGATCTCATATTTTGTGGTTCTAAAAAAAGAAAGAAAGAAAGAAAAGAACAAAGGCAACAAAACCAAAAACACACTGTTTCCTTGTCTTTGCCCTTTTTTGGTTTTCTTTGACAAAATCCTCTTACCTCCCACCTTCTCTCTTAAAACCCACCCACCCTTCAAGGTCAGTAAGATCCACTGGGCTCAGATTTCCCTGGGGGTGAGACCACGTTGGGTGATGTTTGTGTCCCCACAGCAGTTAGCGCAGTGGTTGGAGGTTAATTCTGCAATTAGGATGATGTATCTTGAAGCCAGAGAGACCTGAGTTGGCCAGAGAGATCAAGCCTCTCTGCCACTTGTGAGCACTGGCATCTCAGTCAGAGAGGTGCCTGGCTGAATAATTTAAGGCAGCCCTCCCTTTCAGGTGCTGATTGTGCACTTGCAAGACCCTGAGAGTGGGTGCCCCCTTAAGTTTTATACTCTGGGTGTATCACTCACAGTTTTACAGTTTGGACCATACCTTTAGACACAATCAAACCTGAGACTCTGAGGTTGGAGCCTGGGTCTACATATTTTTTTTAAAAACACAGAGTCTTGCTGTGTTTCCCAGGCTGGTCTTGAACTCCTGGCCTCAGGCAATCCTCCCACCTCTGTCTCTCATAGCACTCGCTACAGGTGTGAGCCACCATGTGTGGCCTGGGCATGAGTAATTTTTGACACTCCCCATGTGATTTGGATCCATGCGTGGGTACCAGTGGATTGAACATAGTAAGACCTCAAGGAATGTTGGCTGCTGTTCATGGTGCTGGTGGTGGTGCAAACTGTAAGGAGTAGCCAGTCCATATCCTAAAAGAGCACCTGCTTGTTAGAGATGCACCATGAAATGTTTACCCATCAATACGCATCAATATCCAAACCAGGATACTGAGCACTGTAGGGCCCCCAGGTAAGGTACTTATCTCTTGGAGACTTCCTGTGCTGTTTTCCTCATAACAAAATGAACGGGGGCAGTCGCTGGGATCATCCTCTCAGGCGGTTGTCAACAACAGGGACCATTTTAGACTTGTGAGTGTATGTTTAGAACATTCATCATCACCTTTCTTCTGCAATTTCCATTTGACCTTCCCAGGCCACAACAGTGGATGGCATTAACCTCAGCACCAAGGTTGTCTACAGAAAAGGCCAGGATTATAGGTTTGCTTGCAACGACGGGGGCCGAGCCTGCCAAAGCTACCATGTGCGGTTCCTCGGTGGGAAGCCTGGTAAGCAGCCCCTTTTTGGGGACAGAAGTGTAACCGTGGTTCCGTCTCTTGAGCTGGTAGCTGTGCGGTGTGAGTTCTGGATACCTGGGTCGGCACCTCCAGGCCTCTCGGTGACAGAGTGCTTCTGAGGGAGAGGGCTTTTGTGACACAGGTGCTGTAGGAGGGACCTTGGAGTTGGCAAGAGACAGCAGAGCCCTGCACTTCCCAGAAGCCTGTCAGGAAGGGGAAAGGCCTGGTCCAAAGTGACCAGAATGCAGATGGTCAGAGCTGACCCTGTCTGCAGAGACACGCAGTTCTCCGCCTCTTTGGGTGCTATTATTTTGAATCCAGTTCCCGAGGTGCTGTTAGAAGGGTTTGGAAATGGTTGGTGTGCTCTCAGATGCACTTGGCCATCTCCAGAAGGCAGTCATTAGGGATGGGAGTTCTTCATGGGGAGAGGCTTATGGCTACCGTAAATAATAGTTGAGAGGAACTATGTTTGTTTTACATCTTGAGCAAAGCGGGTGTGGTGAGGCAGCCACATTTAACTCCGGCTAAGAAGTTGGGGGAAAATTCCCCTACCCAGAGCTAATGAATGGCTCTTTTCTGGCAGCGTTTTTGTTGACTTCAAAAACCTCTACCAAGAGTGGGATGGAGTGAGTCAGTGATTTGGGTTTTGGACAGGCAGACCTAGCCTTTACTTATTCAGGGAGGGGAAGGGAAGACGGGGACAGCCAAAAGTTTGTCAAGAGCAAAGGGTTATACCTCCATCCTTCCTGTTCTGGGTCACAGGGAGGCCCAGACTCACGGTCACCATTGACGCCAATGTGAACAGCACCATCCTGAACCTGGTGGGCAACATACAGTCATGGAAGCCTGGGGATACCCTGGTCGTTGCCAGTGCCAATTACTCCATGTACCAGGCAGAAGAGTTCCAGGTGCTCCCCTGCAAAACCTGTGCCTCCAACCAGGCCAAAGTGGCAGGTAGGACTTTCACCCACCACACCTGAAGCTGGATGAATCTGAGAATTATTAGGCTTAAAGTAAACTGAAATCACCACAAGTCCGTATCAGTCAGCTATGGCCATAATGGTGCTGTGTAACAACAACAAAATGCTTTTTTGGGGGATGTCAGAATCTGTCATCCAGGCTGAAGTGCAGTGACACACTCACAACCATTGCAGCCTTGGTCTGCTGGACTCTCGTGATTCTTCTGCCTCAGTCTTCCCAGCAGTTGGAACTACAGGAGTGCGCCACCAAGCCTGGCTAATTTTTTTGATTTACCGTAGAGACAAGGTCTCGCCAAACTGCCCAGGCTGGTCTTGAACCCCTGGTCTCAGGCAATCTTCTCACCTCCGCCTCCCAAAGTGTTGAAATTACAGAGGTAAGCCACCGTGCCCAGCAGAAAAACAGTTCTTAAAACTTCGTGGCAATCATTTATTTCTCACTCATGCTTCTGGGGGCTGCCTAGGGTCCCATTTCTCTAGACTGAACCTGGCTCCAGGCTGAGTTGGAGTCAGGTCACCTCCATATGACTCTATTCTTCCCAAAACATGTTCTTCTCATGGGGGAGATTGAAAGTCCCTTGACTGGTGAGAGTGACCCAGGACTCTAAGGCCTAGGCTCAGAGCGGGCACACTCACACCCCCTTTCCATTGGCCACAGCTAGTCACATGGTAAAGCTCAACGCAGATTGGGATGGGGAAGCATATTTCTCCCATCGAGACTGAGAGGAGGGAGGAATATTTGTTAAATCGTCATTGAGTGAACCACAAAACTTTATGTTACTTCTCTCTAGAGTTTTTCCATTTTCCATTTTCTTTTAAATCTTGAGCAGGCAATGATCTACTAAAGACAAGGCAACCAGAAGATTAGGAGGGACATCTTTCTCTTAGCTCTGAGCCATGGAGGACTTGTCTCAGGACTTTCATAAAAGGGATACGTACCGCAGTGTGAACAGCAACTCTGGGAGTAGCTTTCTGCAAAGATGCTCTGTGTGTGGCTATTTGCATTTCCACTCAGAGTATTAGTTGAGGACATGCTGTTAGTGACATTCTAGGAAGAGTTTTTGAAGGGAGGTGTTTTTGGAAGAGGCAAGATAGAATAAAGAGCATAGGCTTTGGAACCAGGCTTCTGAGATTTAAATTCTGGGAATACCAGTTATTAAGCTAGATGACCTTAGACAAGTGCATAACCTTTCTTTGCCTCAGTTCCCTCATCTGTAAAATGGAGATAATAATCATAACTACTTCACAGGATTATTGTGAGGATTAAAGGAGTTTATATACGTGAGGTACTTAAAATGGTGCCTGGCACACAGTAAGAGCTCAATGAATGTTAACCGCTATTATTATTAATATTAGGTGCAGTAATTTGGCAACTACACTTAAAGACGGGAAAGACAGAAGGGGCATGACTGACAAGCCAATGGTATTTCATAGCTGATCAATTCTTCTGCTTGGGGACATGCAGATAGAGCAAGGGAAGTCAGCTATTGTGTCATTATTATTAACTGATACCTGAGGTCTGCCTCAGGACTACCGTGAGTCCTCCGTGCCTCAAGGTGTAGGTGCCATTTCTGTGAGCATGGGTGCTGCACCCCCAGGCCAGGCAGGCATCCTCATCCTTCCCTTCCTCCAAAAACCCCACACATGGGAAGAAGGTGGGCAGGAGCATCTCATAATTGATTCAGTAAGTCATTAGAGAGCACTTCCACCGGACCAGGCAGTGTGCCAGGCTTTTGGACGCCATAGTGAGCAAGATAGACGTGGTGCCTGCCCTCAGGGAGACTGCAGTCCAGCAGCAAAACTAGATATCACCCAAGAATCATTCCCACAGTGATAACTGCTGGAAATATGGGAGGGGCTTTGAGTGTGAAAAAGGGGCATTGTCCCGTGTTGGAGCAGGCATGGGAGACTTCCTGGTGGTGTGAATGACTGAGCTGAGAAAGTATAGAAGCTAACTGGGAAGTAGTGACAGAGAGAAACGTCGTGCTGGGGGGAGCATGGAGTTTCCAGCTACAAAGAGAACCAGAGGGGCTGGAGTGGAGACCGCAAGAGCTGATAGGTTGGAGAGAGGGGGTGGTCATGGCCCAGTCTGGGCACAGGGAATCACAGAAGAGCAGAAGCCTATTGGGCTTCCCCCAGCAAGGAAAGACTTCCTGACTCTGTGTTCATGGGAGGCGCCAAGAGGAACAAGGTCCTAATGACCGTTAGCCGCTTGGGTTTCACTGGACGATTTCTGTGTCCACAGGGACAAGGCACTGGGGACATGCCTCCAGGTTATCAGTTGTCCCCCTGGCCTCTTGGCAGGCGTGGCATTTGGAACGTGTGAGCTGACGCCACTGCTCCCTGGAAGGTGCCCCCTGGGCCTGGGGCAGCATCTGGGGATGCGATGCCTGACTGTGAGCCTCTGCGGAGGTGGAAGAAGGGCACCCTGAGGGAGGCGCTCTGGCTCTGTTCAGACCAGCATCCGCCCACACCCCATTTGGGGGTGTTCGTGAAGGAGAGCTGCTCACCTTGATAGCATTTGACCACCAGGGCCAGCTGCTCCTTGAGGTTCCTCAGGCTAGACAGAGAATACAACGGGGCCGCCTCAGGCCCTGAGTGCCAAGGAGAGAAAGGAGGAGTGGAGCAGGTGCTGGCCTCCCCTCAAGACCCTCCAAATTTCTTCAGTTTAGCAATTGTCTGTGATTGTTTCTCCACCAGGCCACCACACCCCTGGTTCCTTAAAGTTTTTTTTTAATTTATTTTTTTGAGTCGAAGTCTCACTCTGTCACCCAGACTGCAGTGCAGTAGCACGCTCACAGCCACAGCAACCTCGACCTGCTGAGCTCAGGCGATCCTTCTGCCTCAGCCTTCCAAGTAGCTGGAACCACAGGCGTGCACCACCACATGTGGATAATTTTTTGATTTATTGTAGAGATGAGGTCTCGCCAAGTTGCCCGGTCTGGCCTTGAACCACTGGACTCAGGCAATCCTCTCACCTCTGCCTCCCAAAGTGCTGGGATAACAGGTGTGAGCCACCGCGCCCAGCCAGCTCCTTAAAGATTGTAGGCTCTAGTCGGGCTCGGTGGCTCAGCCTGTAATCCCACGCCTTTGGGAGGCTGAGGTGAGTGGATTGTCTGAGCCTGCGGGTTTGAGACCCGCCTGCGCAGCGAGACCTCATCTCTACAATAAATCCAAAAAATCAGCCGGGCATGGTAGCGCATGCCTGTAATTCCAACTACTAGGAAGGTTGAGGCGGAAGGATCGCCGGAGCCCAGCGGGTCGAGGCTGCGGTGGCCGGGAGGCGGCCACTGCACTCCAGTCTGGGCGACAGAGTGAGACTCCAACTCAAAAAAAAAAAAAGATTGTAGGCTCAGAGTGGACTGTCTACTTTGCTCTGCTCCGGAGCTTGAAAACAGCCCCTCCTGGTGAGCAGCACTAGAAAAGCAACAGGCGTGTGTGTGTGTGTGTGTGTGTGTGTGTGTGTGTGTGTCTCACATTTCTCCATTCATACCCCCTAGCTCGTTCTCTGGCTCTTTATTCACCCCTCCCCCTTAACACGGAGTGAGGATGCCACCTGTCTCTCCCATTTCCCTAACTGCCCCCCACCGTCACCCCCCATCTCTTAGGGTGCTCCCCCCTGGGTTGGCTGCAGACAGGGACATGTCCTTCCCGGATCCTCTTTCCTCATTGCCCCCAAATTCCAGTAAACAGGACTGTTTGCATTTTAAGGGTTTTCTGACGGGAAACAGATGGGGGCCACAAAGTAATGAAAATGAGTGAATCATCTTCAAAAGATATTTAAAATTTCGCCAACCACAGTGTGATTCCCAACACTTCCCGATGTGGCAGTCAGAAACCTCCCTTGATCTTGTCCTATTCTCATGACCACCTCCCCTCTTTGCCCATAAATGGCCACACACCTTTAAAGACTGCTGCCACGCATTAGAATGAACACGAATTGAGTGTCCTGTGATAGTGCAAGTACTTTAATAAACCATCTTGTTCTCGCTTCATGACAACTTAATGCAGTGGAAGGTGCTGTTTTCTTCATGACACAATGAGGAAATTGAGGTTTATGGAAATTAAATGTGTAGACTGATGCTTTCCAATATGGTGGCCACTGACCACACGTGGCTGCTTTAACTTAACTGAAAGTAAGTAAAATTAAAATCTCTGTTCCTCGGCCACAGTAGCCAGGTTTCTCATGTTTAGTAGCCACAGGGAGATCATAGCTGCCACACTGGACAACACAGAACAGAGCCTTCATCATAGAACTTTCTAGTGGGTGGGACTGGTGTAGGCCAGCAAGTCAACATCTGAGGCAGGATTTGAACTCAACGCTGTCTGGCTTCAAGGTTATAGATGCAGCTTTGTTTTTCCTCTGTTAAGACCCCTGTTCCCAGCATCTTCACCTGAAGACGACCACGGAGAGCCGCCTTTGCTTGAACACGCCTTTGCCGTGGTGCCTCTCAGAGCTTTCATCTGTGTGGCACCACCTGGGACAGCCTTTCTCCACCTTGTCCAAGGAGCAAATCACCTTGTCCTTCAAGATCTAGCCCCAGTGTCTCCTTTTCAGTGAAGTTCTCACTGAGCACTGTGGCTTAAATGTGCTTCTCTGGGACCCTCCAGCCCGAGTCCTTTGGGGCTTGTCCTTGCACCCAATGGTCTGAGAAGGTCGGGCCCCGTCTCCCCCTCTGCCAGACTCACTGGGTCCCGCTAGGTCTGAGCTATAAGTACATGCATCAGCTCTTCCCACTAGATGGTCCTTGCTGTTTATTCTCTTGATTCCAGGTGCCCTGCCTGCCCCTTAGAGATGGCTCTGGGCGTCATGGAACTGGGACCCTTGCAGAGTGAACACTAGGAAAAGTCCATGTCTGGAGCCCTGTGTGGGGCAACTGTGCAGAGTCCCTCTGCTTCCCAGGCCTCCTCCTCCTCCTTACCTGGGGTGTACATGGCCCTTTGGGACAAATCCAGCTTGGCCATGTTGGCTTTTCCCTGACTTGGCTTCCTTTGTTTTGAGGAGGGAGGAAGGGGCGGAGGGAGGGGTGGAGACCGGGTGTGAGAATCCCTGGGGCAGGAGGGGATGCGGGGGAGTGGAGCACACAGCTTCCTCGGATAGCCATCTGGGAGTGGCCTGTGAATGCCACAGGATCGATAAACTGGCAGCCACAGGTGACAGCATTAGCAAGGTTTTGTCAAGGCCGTGATAGGGAGCACCGCAGCCAGAGAGGAGACTGTGGCGCTGAGCCGTCCATGCAGCTCTCAGCCTGCCTTGTATTTCCCTCAACTCATGGGAGTCTGATACACACAGTCCCTCCACCTACCTGCCCAGTCTCCCCCAGGGAACAGAGAAAGTTGCCACTTCTGATGTCTACCAACTCCTGTCATTATAGGCGTGAAGCCAGTGGTGGGAAGCTTTGGTTTCAGCTTTAACTTGGGGACAATGCCAGTGACAGCAGCACTGATACACTGGCGTCCTGCCTTGTGTCAGAGACTGTTTCAAACGTATCTCATGGATGAGCTCATTTAACAATCATCATTACTTTTTGAGGTATGTGCTGCTATTATCTCCATTTTCTAGATGAAGAGCCCAAGGTTCTAGGAGCTCAGTGACTCATAGCTATGAGCTGAGTTGGGATCTGACCCTTGTAGCCTGACCTCAAGACCATAATATTCCCCTCCCCATCACACTGTCTTACCCCTCCAGCCATGTTCAAGGCTGGATCACGAGGGAGGCCCTGTGACCACCCACAGGAATGGAGGTCTCTGGTCAGTGTCCTGTCTGAACACCATATTTTAAGGGGTATGCTGACAAGTTGAGAATGGCCCCCAGAGCACCAGGATGCATGTGCTGTGAGAGGTGGTTGGAAGACAGAGGATGGGTGGCTTGGAGACTGGGAAGCTCGGCCCAGTTTCCTGGCTCTGCTGAGTGCTGTGGAGATACTCAGAAAAAAAAGCCTGACACTAAGCTCGCTCAGTGAGAACTTCACTGAGAAAGAGACACTGGAGCTAGATCTTAAAGGACAAGGTGATTTGCTCCTCGGACAAGGTAGAGAAAGGTTGTCCCAGGCGGGGCCATACGGATGAATGCTCTGAGATGTGGAATAGCAAAGACATGTTCAGGGCAAGATGGCGGCCTGGTCTGGTTGGAGCAGAAGTGTGTGTGTGGGAGTGATGGGAGATGGGCCCACAAGGCCCTGGGGCTTTACTCCATCCATCCCTCAGACTGGCAGGCAGGGGTCTGGGCTCCTCAGAGCTGCACGGGAAACCCCTTTGCCATGCCCCTGGTTGGCAGGACAGAGCTTGTTGCTCTCTGTGCAATCAGTTCCCTCAACATTCTCAACCCTGTGGGGGCCATCCCGTTGGGAAGTTTGCTCTGTGCTGTGCTTCTCAGGACCCTCGCTTTGGGCTCTCTTTGCTTTGATCAGTTCCTGGCAGCCCTGAGCTACCCCCACAGCACTGGAAGTCAGTTCTTCCTCTGCCCCCCAAGAACAGCCCAAGGTAGCTCATTTGGTTGAGAAAACCTTTGGGAGTGATTTGGCGGCATTGCCTTTAAAGCTGTTTATTGGAGTGTCCACCAGTAAAGAAACAAAGTTCCAGTTCCGCAAAGCTGGAGGTGCGGGGCTAGTAAGACCAGGATCCCATAAGTCCCAAGGGAAAGATATCCCAGCTCTGTACAAAGTGTCCATATTTACTGCCCTACTTATCTGCAGGGAGCATCTTGAGCTGGGCTGGTTTGGGAGACCAGGAAGGGCAGAGAAGCAGGTGCTGAACATTCTTTGGTCTCTGAGTTGATCCCTAAGTTCTTCCACTGATGGGGAAAAACGAAGAAGAAAGATGTGTCCAGACAGACTTGGATGTCAAGAGACAGAATGCACATGCAGCAACAAGAAGAGAGGAGGCAGGAGTTGAGGGGAGGAGGCTGGAGGCCGTGGTGCAGGTCTCATGCCTGGGAGGGAGAGAGAGAGGGAGGATGGTTAGGTGGAGAGAGCTCGGAATGCAGGTGGGTCTGAGATCTGCTGGCCAGCAGGGAGCTCTGGAGCCAAGCCTGCCTGGTAGGGAGTCTTGCCTGGGGCAGGAATGGCTGGACTTTCAGACCCCTGCCGCACTCCGACACCGGGAGGGGACAGAGGGGAACACGACTGTGGAGAAAGCACTAGTAGATCCCTCAGGTGCAGCCATCTGCTCACGACACCCAGCTGGCTTCGGAAGAGAGACCAGAGTAGCTATCACGAGAGAAGCCCTGTACTTGGAGAGGAGATGACATGCTCGGCCTTTGGAGTCAGAGGCAGGGTGCATGGAGGGCACTGAGGGTTTGGAAAGACAGGTCTCATGCTTTCGTGAGGCGGGGCTGTCGAGTCACAGAATGGAGGCATTGTGCTGAAGTGCCTTTGTGGGAAAGGCCAGGGCTCACAGCAGCTCCCTCTGTCACAGAGCCAGAATCTGGTGGTGACGAGAAACAGCACCCTCACCCCATGTCAGTTGTGACCCTGCACTGTCCTACCTCTCACCATCAGTACCCTGGGCATTCCTCCAAAGAGAAATTAGGGAGCTGGTGGGAGTGACTGTGAAACGCCCTTCTGGATCTGATGCTTCATCATTCGATGTGATTATTATCCATTTTTAGCATGTCCTTTGATAAATCCTTTGCTGGACTTGCAATGCTTTCTCTCCTCATCAGCCATCAGATGCAGCCTTCTGTCTGGCTCTCAGGAGCCAGGGGTCACTCAGAAGCCAGTGAAAAGCTCTTTGGGGGAAAGAATATGACCCCTGCATAGGGGAAGACCCCGTAACTGACATTGATTGGGAAGACCACAGAGCTGATGGGTGGGAGGTGACCTGAGGATGAAAGGAGAGGCTTCCCGATGTGCGGCCAGAGAGATCCCTGCTTTTGGACTGTAAAACTGCAAGGACATGTGGCTCTGTGACCCCAAACAGAAACCACAGCGGGAAGCACTGGAGGAAGGAACTGTGGCTTTCTGCAGAGTTAACTTGTCTCAAAGTGTGTCCTCTGGTTGATGCCAGAACCCTGACAGCCTCTGGCAGGGCATCCACTCCTGACCCCTCTGGCAGGGCCCGGACCTTTGGCATCAGAATATCAGTGAATAGGAGTGTATTACAGTAAATAAACTCTTTGTAAAATTAATGTGTTAATGCCTGGGGCTTGTTTAAAGAAGGGCTCTGTGTCCACATCCTAATCAATCCCCAAGAATGTTACCGCACATGGCAAAAGGGACTTTGCAGATGTGATAACTGAAGGCTCGGGGGACGGGAACTTATCTGGGATGATCTGGGGGGACAATGTGATCACAAGGGTTCTTGAAGAGAACCGTGGTCTTCCCATGTGGACGCTGGTGATTTCTTCTGACTCTCACCTTCACATAGGCAGGTGAGAGTCAGAAGAAACAGTGAAGTGCCTTAAAGATGAAGGGGGGAACGCAAGTCAGTATGGGCAGGGACTAGACTCTGAAAAGGGCAAGGAGCCTTCCTGGGCAACAAGCCCTGCGGACACTCTAATTTGAGC
Source organism: Carlito syrichta (assembly GCF_000164805.1). Lineage (NCBI taxonomy): Eukaryota > Metazoa > Chordata > Mammalia > Primates > Tarsiidae > Carlito > Carlito syrichta. Next base: position 5,908 of record NW_006979463.1, on the reverse strand, counting down.
CCAGTAAGAATTATTTCAGGCTGGGCATAGTGGCTTATACCTGTAATCCCAGCACTTTGGGAGGCCGAGGTGGGAGGATTGCTGAGCCCAGGAATTCGAGATCAGCCTGGGCAACATGGGGAGATCTTGTCTCTACGAAAAACAAAAAAAAGATCATTTCAGACTTGTGACTTCCAAGGCTATATATAAGGGATAAAGGAATAAATTTATGTTGTTCTGAGCCACTAAGTTATGATCATTTGTGGCAACAGGAATAGGAAACGAATACTAAGTTCAGGAGAGATGTATTCTCAAATTTGCCATGTCTCAATTTTACATTTTGGATGACATGCTTCAAAGAAACCACCATCTCATTGAGTCTGCAGAATTCCAAAATGGTAAACATCCCTAGAAATACTGAAGGCACCCAGGATGTGCCCGGGTGACAGGGCAGACAGGGGTCAGCCCTTCCTGTGGACAAGGGAGCAGGGCAAGGTCACTGTGGTGGGTGCAGATCAGGGCTAATTATAACCGTGGTCTTCCCATGTGGACGCTGGTGGTTCCAGGGGGGCTGAGGCCACTGCTGCTCCAGTCAAGGTCACAGGGAAAGTCAAGTGGTGCAGGTGGCATGGTTCAGGCTGTGAATCCACATGGGAGGGTGTTGCCGTCTGTAATTGCATCCTTAAGTGGAAGAGAGAGGGTGTCCACAAGCCAGGTCAGCAACCTCAGAGACAGGCTGGATTCAGAGCCAGGCTGAGATTACTCCAGAAAAGAATGTGGGATTGTTCTGGAGACAGAACTGGGGGCTGTGTCTCAAAGACAGTTCTGAAGTGTGGACTCCTGTCCCCCTGCACCTTTCTTGGGATGCAGGAAGAGGGGACTGCATCTGGCAAGTGGTTGAGTGGAGGGGTGGGAGGGAGACAGAGGAGAGAACATGGAGGGGTAGGGACAGACTACAGTTCAGGGACTCTGGCCACAGCGGAAAAGAAGCTGACAAGAACTAGGTGGGGTTGCAGAGTTGAAAGAAAAGGCCTTTGGTCTGTTAGTTTTTCAAGGATAGGAAGGCCTAGAGAAGTTTGAAAACAGAACACAAGGAACCCAAATGAGGGAAGAAATGAAGCTGCTTGCAGAGGTGAGGCCTTGGAGTCAGGGCCCTAAAAGTACAGGAAGGGATGGGGCTGGGGGTGGGGTGGTCAGTGCACAAGGGCAGAGCGGGTCCTCTCTTCCCAGGCCAGAGGGAGGAAGAGGGTGGCAGGAGGTCAGGATAGGGCGGGCCGTAGGCTGTTCCCTCCTGTTGTATGGAGGTACCCAGAGCCGGGCATGGTGGTGAACACAGAAGCTCCAATCTGGCTCTTCCTAGAGCACAAGGCCGAACCAGGCTGCAGATACGCACTTGAAGTGAGGCTGAGGAGAGCAGGGTAGGAATTTGCTGGCTTTAACAACATATGAATTTGTACCACTCTAAAGGATGGACTTTAAAGAGAGAGAGGGTCTGTTTTATCTTTGTAAGAATCCCAGGCAGGGCATGTTGGCTCTCTCCTGCAATCCCAGCATCTTTGGGAAGCTGAGGCAGGAGGATCGCTTGAGCCCAGGAGTTTGCCACCAGCCTGGGCAACATGATGAGACCTTGCCTCTACAAAATAAGAAAATAAAAAAATTAGCTGGGCATGGTGACATGCACCTGTAATCCCAGCTACTCGGGAAGCAGAGGCGGAAGTATCATGCCTGAGCCCAGGAGGTCGAGGCTGTGGTGAGCCATGATCCTGCCACTGCACTCCAGTCTGGGCAACAGAGTGAGACTCTGCCTCAAAAACATAATAAATAAATAGGGCAGGCATGGTGGCTCACGCCTGTAATCCTACCACTTTGGGAGGTGGAGGTGAGAGGATTGCCTGAGCCCAGGTTTCGAGATCAGCCTGGGCAACATGGTGAGACCTTGTCTCTATGTGGTGGTGCGCACCTGTGGTTCCAGTTACTTAGAAGGCTGAGGTGGAAGGATCGCCTGAATCCAGTAGGTCGAAGCTGCAGTGGCCATGAGTGTGCCACTCCACTCCAGCCTGGGTGACAGAGTGAGAATCCTACTAAAAAAAAATTAAATGAATAAAGAGAATCCTAGCTGGTAGGTGATCTAGGGTGTCACCCAGAGACCTAGTTTTTTCTCTCTTGTTACTCTGGTGTCTCTAGGGCATGGACCTCACCTGCATGGGCAAGGCTGGCCCACCAGCCACGGGAAGAGAAAGAGGAGGGCTACCCAGAGGCTGCACTTTCTACTTCTCTTCACATCTGTGGCCACACCTAACTGCATGGGAGCTGCGAAATGTAGATCCCCTCGGTAGCCATATGCCCAGCTAAACGCAGGCGAGGCTAGTAGAGACAAGCAGAATAAGGGGCAAATATTAAGGGTTAGTTGGCCACTTTTGCCATGAGATTCAGACCTAAGCATGTATAGCTGTGAGTCCTGGCTTTGCTTTCAGACACGTGACTTCACCTTCCTGGGCGTTATCCTTCTACCATGGGGTCAGGGCCATGGATCCATGCACGCAGGACATGGTGATGAGTAGGCTGTGGCAGGGAAGCACCTGGCAGTGGCCCGGAACACAGTGGACACCCAATAGCTGCTGTCTCCTACCTTCCCTCCTTTCTGCCCTAGGGAAGCCCGTGTACCTGCACATCAGGGAGGGGATAGATGGTGTGGACGTGCGGGCCGAGGTCGGGCTCCTGAGCCGGAACATCCTGGTGATGGGGAGATGGAGGATGAGTGCTACCCCTGCAGCAACCACATCAGCAGCTTCTTTGACTACGATACTTTTGGGGGCCACATCAAGGTATGGGTCGGCCGGGCTGAGGTTGTCAACCCAGTCAGGAAAACTCCCAGGGTGCCACCCTGTGGTCAGTGCTTCTTGGTAGGGAAGTGGATGTGGGAACAGGAGATGGAATCAAGGGCAGAGAACCTTTTGGAAGTTTGAGAAGCAAACAGGAGCAAGCAGGATGACAGAGCCAACTTGGGAACAAACAGCCTCTACTCCTGGCTACGTGGTACATGTCACACTGCTCCATCATTGCTATCATTCCCTGTCTTTACTTTTAACCCTGATCACTTAAAGAATAAGCATTGAACTCACAAAAAGTTACATTTACAATGGACCTATTATAGGCTGTGGTGAGACAGGATCATGCCACTGCACTCCAGCCTGGGCTGGAGTGAGACCGTCTCTAACAAATAATATAAAATGAAACTAAAAACAATCGATCCATTACAATACAGAGGAAACAATAAGCAGGAGAGAGAAACTCAAAGATGCAGCATGAAATTTACTTGTGAGTTTCCTGGTAGAATTAAAGCAAAGATGAGACTCTGACCCACAGGCTCTCACTGCCCAATGAAGAAAAATTATTCCAGTTCATTGACACTTAAGTTTTTCTAGTATAAGTTCAAAGAGTGATTCTTTAAAAATTCCTATACAAACTGCTTTTACCTGGCATACTCCATTGTATAAGACACCCCAAAATTCTTCATATCTTCATTGGTTTCAATACCAATAGCATAATACTGTCCTGAAGTTTTGTGAAGACAGTTCTCTTAAAGATAAAATCATGTGCTTTAAGGGTAAAACTCTTTGGTAATGTAACTAAATTGATGAACACAGTAAAACTTACAGAGTTCACAATTGGCAGCCCTACTGGTATTTTATGTAAGACAGTTCTTTGTGATGCAGGCCTTTGTTAAAGGATTTTCATCATCCCTATCCCCTTAAATGCTAGCGGTGCCCCACAATCATTGTCACCACCAAGAACATTTCTACATATCTTCAGCCATTTCCAGGGGACAGAGTGGGACAGGGGAGATGGCACTGTCCTCAGTTGAGGTATTCATTAGCGAGTCTCAAGCAGAAATAGCAGGTCTATGTTGCACAAACTGCTATAGCCCTCTTTCTAACTCCGAGAGTAATCCCTGCGTGATAAGGGCACTCTTCCCCACTGAGCCCAAACTACACCTCAGAATTCTTCTCAACACAGCTCTCCAGGGAAGCCACTGCTGGAGTTAGCATTCCAGTCAACACCTGTTCTTGGAAGAATTGGTTTAGCATGTCAAGATCATCCTTCTCTAATAGAGATCGACTGAGCCCCGCTTTTGCCAGACTGTGCTTTCACAGTAAGCTTCCTGGAGGGTTGGCATTACATGTGGTCAGGTGGTTTCTTTGAGCCCAGTGGGAGTGATTCTGGGAATACTGTGATGTGAGGGTGTGGAGCTCTACCACTCACACACATGCCACCAGAGCATAGACTTGCAGAGATTCCAGAGTCAGCGAGCCCTTTCCCTTCCCCGGTAGAAGATCTCAGTGAAGGATGAGAACACAGACTCTTCCTGCCCCAGGGGCCATTGTAACCAGGATTCCTCAGTACTCCAAGGGCATACTTTTTGCCAGCTCCCTGCAGAGCTATCCCTTCCTCTTGAGACTCAATGGCTTAAGCATTCTGAAAGGAGATGAAAATGAGCCCTAGCTATGGCAGAGCTCTTCTGGACATCTCAATTCCAAGAAGCCCATTGCTTTGGAGTGTTCTCTGTCATTAAAAGCACTTTGTCTGTCTTTCTCCATGTAGGAGGGGCCAGGCATCCTAACCCACGTGCAGAAAACACCTTTGGTGTACTGAGTGCCCAGGTGGGGATTTGATGAAGCACTGTGAGGACAACACTCCCGCACTTTTGGAATGTAGTTACCAGCTGAGGAGATCAAGAAGCATCTCATGGACTGGCTCTTTGCTCTCCTTCCCCAGTTTGCATAGGATTTAAGGCAGTACATCTGGAAGGCGTGGAGCTGAAGCACATGAGGCAGCAGATGGTGGGCCAGAACCCAATTCATTTCCATCTGGCTGATGATGTGGATGAAAGGGGAGGCTACGACCTGCCCACGTACATCAGGGACCTCGCCATCCACCACACATTCTCTTGCTGTGTCACGGTTCACGGCTCCAATGGTCTGTTGGTAGGTACCTCCTTCCCCCGGGGACATCTAGGGATGGCCCAAATATAGTTCGCATTTGAAGGATGTTAGGATATAGACACTAAGTTCAAGGACTTTGAGGGGTTGAACCATCCTTACCTGAGATGTTTAGAAAGATATTAACTGGGTACCAACCAAGCAGGAAGGAGAAAATAGAAGTGTGTCTTTCTCAAAGGTCCCAAGTGACAGGGATGGGTGAATGATTGGTATGCAGTGATTTCTGGAAGTTCAGTTTCTGCTGCACCTCATTGGAATGATGTGGCATCTGGGAATCATTCTGTGGCCACACAACATGACAGATCTGCTAACTTCAGACAAGAAGGATCATGCCAAGACTTGGGGCTGTGACATATGTCTGACAAATGTAAGGAAGTGGAAGCAATGGGCCTTTCTCTTCTGTTGACCCAAATGTCTCTTGCTGTTCTAGCAAGTGCTACTGAGAGAAATATCCTCATCAGCAAACCGGCATATGTTTCAGTGAAGTGTCTTGGTTTCCACAGATAATTTTTATACTAAATTGGTTCTTCTTTACATGCACTAGACTTATATCCTCTATAAACTTGAAACTCCTTATTGCAAAAATGGCACCCTATGGGCTGAATACAGCCACCAGATGTGTTTTGTTTGGCTATACAGTGTTTAGAGAAACATTTGAAAAATGTTACACAAAATTGATAATTTTACACTAGATCGAATTTTCTTCAAACGAACTATGCTTATATCCTCTATAAACTTTAAAGCCAGAAGTCACAAAATGGTACCCTGCAAGCTGAATCCACCAACCAGATGTGTTTTGCTTGGCTTCAATCATGTTTTAAAAAACATTTGAATTAGTTTCCATCATTCAAAAATTAAGAGATTCCACATAAAATACTGTATTACTGGCTTCTCTTGAAAAGTAGGATGTGTTGGCAATGCCAGTCTTA
>NW_006979462.1:0-735 GCF_000164805.1 Carlito syrichta | reverse complement strand
CTAACTGTTTTAACTATTTAGTAAATGAGTTAACTAGCTGCTTTAATTAGTTGGGTAATGAGTTAGCTAGGTGACTTAACTTTGCTGATGATTCAGCCAATTACTTTTATGGTTTAACATTTGGCTGACTACTCGGCCTACTTGTTAGCTGGCATAAGATGTCGGCCAACTAGTTGGGTGACTTGTTAGACAGGTTAATTAGTTGACTGACGAATTGGTCCACAAATTAGCTAAGTTAACTATTTGGCTGGCCAGTGTTCTGACCTAACTAGTAGGCCGACTAGTCGGCTGATAGGTTAGCTGACTTAAATAGTTGGCTGGCTAGTCAGCTGATCGATTAGCTTACTTAACTAGTAGGCTAGCAAGTGAGCGCACAGGTGAACTGACTTAGTCGGCAGGTGAGTGAGCCAACTGGCCAGCTGAGTTAACTATTCAGCTTGCAAGTGAGCCTACAGATCATTTGATTTAACTATTCAGTGAGTGAGTCAGCTGACTGGTCAGCCAACTTTAGTCAGCTAGTTAGTGAGCTGAATGGTGAGAAGGTTTAACTAGTCAGCCGGGGAATGAACCAACTGGTTAACTGACTTAACTATTTGGCCAGCGAGTGATCTGACATGTGAGCAGCATTAACTATTCGGCCGACATGCGAACCAACCAGCTAACCTGCTGGCCAGAGAACTGACTTAACTAGGTGATTTAACTAGCTAGCCAACTGGGTAGCCTGCTGAATAAACT
>NW_006979461.1:0-1068 GCF_000164805.1 Carlito syrichta | reverse complement strand
CCAAAGGCGCGGGATTACAGGCTGAGCCACCGAGCCCGGCTCACAAATATATTTTAATGTCAATACAAGACAATTCCTGTATTAAAATTTTTAATATAGTTTATTGCAATTTTGAAATCCAAAGTATGTTAAGACTTTTCTGTATATGGAAAACATGAGTGTTGACATATATATTATAATTTTGCTAGTGAACTTTTATTTGATAGCTTTCAGTCACTTATTGAAATGAATTAATGGTTACAAAATGGTTTTTTAGAAAGACTGATGAGTTCTCATAAATTATTAAGAATGCAACAATTTTTTTTATTTTGGAAAATATTACATGGCATAACAAACATGCATAAGAGTATTGGAGAGATTAAAACTTTTTAAAAATACTTATTTTATAGATGTATTGGCTATTATTTCCTGGCTAAAATGTAAAGCCATAAAACAATTAAAAAATAGACATTTATGTAAAAACTCCCTTGGTTTAACATTACAAAAAAATTCCTTGACTGTCAAAATGAGTCAAAGTCATCTTTGTTGTGTATTTGCAATAATTCAGATAATTTAATCTAGTAATTTAGCCAATGGAATCTGCAGTTTGACAGGTCTAGAATTAATTCTGACTTTGAAGTTTATAATGTGTGCCCTTTAAAGTTATTCCACATCTAATAACCCAGCTTATCATTGAAAAGTGAGCATAAGAGAATATAAAATGTAATGCATGTAACACAATTGCCAAATTGGCACATAATGTTTTCAATAAATATCAGGTCTTTTATTTATTATTTTCATAACAATTGCTATGTTATTATTTTTCCGATTCATGTCAGTTAAAGCATGAAAAATAAATCATTAGAGAAGTCTCTTACAGAAGTGATATATATCCTTTTGCAATATTTTGCTCAACTTTTAAAAAGAATTTTTCAAAATACATTTAATGAAATTTAGTATATTATGTAATCTGCCTCATCCTCTTTTTCATTAAAAAACAAAAATTGATTTTTAAACATCTACTTTAGGGCCTTATAATAGTGTATTTAACTTTCATTAACTAATTTATTTACTTTAACAATCTCTGTA
>NW_006979460.1:0-1086 GCF_000164805.1 Carlito syrichta | reverse complement strand
TAAATTTAAAATAGTAATAGGATTACTACTTTTTTCCACTGAGTATTTTTTAATTAAGTACAGAAACATTTATTGAGCCTTCTGTTATGTAGCTTTTTGTGCATTTCCCAAATACTACAGTGATGTCAGGAGGTTTCCCATTACATCCATATGACTAAATAATGATAAGTGCTATTAGATAATTTGTCTGAAGTTATATATGATTTGGTGGTAGTTTAATTTAAGTTTCAAAATCAAGTTCATTCCTTAATACAGCTCTATTCAAATGCTTCTTTATGTATTCAATAATCAATTATAGCAAACTGATTACATACTATGTTTAGTCAGTGAGATACTTGCTGTCAGGGATCAGAAAAGAAATGTGATGCATTTCTTTACTAAGCTTGATATTGAGTTGAGAAACAAAACAAATATCTATGAAATACTCAAAGAGTCTCAATATCATGTACCAGTCTCCAACTTGGATTCCAAAGATGTTAATGTATGGAATGAGTTGGGAAAAAAAGTAGTTTCCCTTGTTAATAAACTTGCAGGTAACAAGGAGTTAGATGTAATGTAATGAGGTATGTTTTTTGTTTATTAAAAAACTGTAATGAAGTATATATGTGTTTACCTCAAAATCTTGAATGCAAATCATGAATTTCCAAGTGGAAGAGAAAACATTCTCTACATACATTTGGCCGGATAATCCACACTCATACCTAAGACAAAAATCCCACAGGAAAAAAAAAGTTGGTAAATGCTAATATGGTAAATACTCTTATTGACCAAAGAAAACAGAGAGCTAATCAGTCAGAGGAAATTCAAGATGATGTTCATAATGAAGTCCATGGAGGGTGTGGGGCCTTTTGTGGCCCTTGAAGGAATTGGAGAGCCTAGTAATTGTCTAAAGGCAGAGAGATAGGGCCGACTTGAACTTGGCTTGCCTCAGATGGAGAACTCATACTACAATAGCAAGAGCCAATTGGAAGGAGATTTAGAAATCATGGGGGAAATAGGGGATAACATGGAAACTTAAATAATATGACTATGAAGCAATAAGGTGATAGTCTCCCAGGTGAACCCTAACTGTGACATTTTGATGTT
>NW_006979459.1:0-1234 GCF_000164805.1 Carlito syrichta | reverse complement strand
GAACACCCTAACACACCTTGCAGTTCCTAACGGAGGGACCCTTGATGAAATCCCAGGCCAGTACTCTTCCAATGTCCCAAGTTCACAACAGAGGCTATGCCATAATTAAATACAATGTGGGCTCTGGAACACGATGCTGGTGAATATATCAGTGACATTTATTTAATTTCTGACATGGCACCAATGGCATCTGCTTTGTTTTCCAAGTTGAGGATGATGTTGGGATGACAACATCTCTGTGTTATCTTTGCAACTCCTCTCTGAGCCTGAATGTGCTTCAAGTAATTTTATAAATGTTTAAAAAAATGGCATGATGAGTACCTTCAAATCTGGGATCTTCTCTGAAGAAGCTTTGTAACATTGAAAAAGCTTGTAGAGCGTATCTCATTTTTATATGTTAAAATGATTTTGATTCTAATAACAACTCAAGCGGTTTTATTTCCAGATAGAAATTACATGCACATTATTGATACCGGACAGAAATTACATGCACATTATTTCACTGACAATTTCTGCACTACTGTGTGTCTCTATGTTTGTGTGCAGGGGGGAACTTAACATGTTATTAGTTGTTATTGTTAAGTGTTATTAGTTTTTAAAAAAATTAATGAAACTTAAGATGTTATGCCAATTCAATACTCATTTAGAGAAGGAAACAATACACACCAAAACTAAAAAAATCTTATTATATTGCTGAAATCTTTTAAGTACATGTTTTTACTTCTATTGACGTTGAGTTAAAATTAAAGTGCATTTCTGATTTTTTAAATTTCACAATTGTGCGACTGACCCTCTTCCCATTTCTCCTGAGTCTGCAGTGAGTCCTTCCATCCATGCTTTTCTTCCATTGAGCTTCAGGATATGAGGCAGACCGAGTCTTGTTGCCTCTATTTTAAATAGGGAAAATGGACCTATTAAAATGTCATTTTACTCGATTCACATAGTGTCCAGGTCAAGGATTAAAGAGAATTTCCAGATGAATATTGTATCTGACTCCCAATATACTAATCAAAGGAGAGAGAAGAAAATGTATTTCATCCTTTTTGGACTTAGTAGAATGTTAGGAATTCCGAGCAATGCCTATGGGTCTGTCTAAACATAGTGATAATAATTAGTTTATTCATCTAATTCAGTTCATCAGTGTATGTAACATTCTTTCTCACCCTAATATAATTGGATGACCGCCTGCACTTACAGTCATTGTTTTTACACAGTAGTGCCTTCCCTGAGGAAG
>NW_006979458.1:3113-3829 GCF_000164805.1 Carlito syrichta | reverse complement strand
GCAAACCACTCGCCTCGGCCTCCCCAAGTGCTTTGATTATAGGCTGACCCACTGAGCCCAGCCCTATACTTCTATATTTAAGAGTTTCTTGGAATGTAGGGTAACCTTAGCGCACAATAATACTTAGAAGAACTTTCAGCCTGTTAGAAAACATTTCACCCACCCTCCCTTTTTGGGAGAAAAATACATTTTAAAAGATTGAAATATATCAGTAAATAGATGGATGAAAGTTTTTTTTCCAAGTACAAGGACTTAATACGTATGAGTTGATATACTGAGGAAAAAACTTTATGGGGTTTACAAATTGATTAGATATGGCAGCAATAAAACTATGAAGTGAGAGTGGGGCGTTAGCATAAAGCATTAAACTCAGGAAATTCAAACAAATTTTCATTTACAATTTCATTTTCATTTTAACTAATTGCTCCAACTAAAGAAGAGATTTCTTCTTGAAACAACTATCCTTGTACAAATGAGGTAGAATCTGATTCAAAATTAGAGAATGAATTTGTTGATGTTTTCCTAGCTGTGGATGTTAGCTTGGGAATAGTCTCCAGCACTGACACATACTTACAGAGAAAAAAACACTTTAGCTAATACTCTTATCAATTTGAAATCGTAGGCTTATTTACTAATCACTGAGAGAACCATGGAATTTATTGGTGGAAGGAATGACTGTGATCATTTAAAGCTAATCTCATTTTGACAGTTAAGGA
>NW_006979458.1:0-1709 GCF_000164805.1 Carlito syrichta | reverse complement strand
CACCTCAGCCTCCCAAAGGCGCGGGATTACAGGCTGAGCCACCGAGCCCGGCTTCCCTAGCTTTTAAAACTCATCCTTATGGTCTCTGTATTCCAGATGAGAACAGCTGATGGTCAAGCAAGTTAACCAATATTATTTGAAACTCTAGGATGAAAATTAATCTCTTACGCCTATAAATGTTTTCTAGAGTTTTTACTCATTGATTCCTGATGACTTTGGTTTTCCTCATTTGCTTTACTTTTCTGCTAACTTAATTGTAGAAATTTCACAGATTTTGTCCTATTTTTTTTCCTCTTTTTACTTGCCTAACACTTCTTGAGTTCACCCATTGGCTAAACCAGTTCAGCTAAACTGATTCCAAATCTACACCTGTAGACTTGATCTCTTTGGCCAAGCACCAAAAAACAGAGTAACAGAATCTCATGCATGTGTTCTTGTCACCTCCAACTCAGTATGACTCAAGCTATCATCTTCTATCTAGTTGATGAGATTCAAAATCAATCTCATCACGTCATGTCCTGACCCAAATCCTCAACTTTCCCTTTTGCCTACTATATAGTTCAAACTCCTTGACATAATGATATTTAGGGTGTTCCAATCTCCCTTGACTCCCACTTTGACTTTTCACATACTGGAGTGTAGGGCATGTGGATACACAAGCACACCACACCCTTGCCTCACACCTTTGCTTGGTTCATATCATCCCTTACCTAAATACTTCCCTACTAATAACCTGCATGTTCTTTAAGATTACAACCATATGTTCTCTTTCTAGTAAGTTTTGTCTAATACTAAACATCACAGTTGCCTATTTTGCTTTGTGCCATAAAGATTTACTTACGTATTTTCCTCCAATTATACAGTTCCTGAGATCAGGAACAGAGTCTAATTCACATTTGTATCCTCTAAGGTAGTCAACTTAATGCCTTACATACAGGATATTTTTAAAATATTTCTGGAATAAATACATATGTAAATTAGCCAGAATTCTACTAGATCTTTGACTCCACTAGACAGAGTAATCTTTATCTACAAGATTCCGCTGTTCTTAAACTGATAATATTTAATTCTCATTCTCTACCTAAGTTTTTCTTAATATTAATTATCTGACTGGCTCAGCACTCAGATCCCAGTGTGAGCTCATATTTCATCTAAATGGTTAAAAAGAAGATGTCTGAAGGTCTGTGACTCCAGTGAGAAAATGAAATAAAGAAAAGAAAGTTTTAAAAGTAATACTTAAAAAGGACTCCACAAAATATCTATACTAAATGCTATGAATGTTTATTTCCAGACTGACGACATTAGATATAATTTGTCTTCTCTCTCTATTTCTTTCTTCTTCCCACGTGTGTATATTTGCGTGTATATAAATTCCCCAAACTTGTACAGGAAATACTAATTATGTAAATAGTTATGCAATAAATAAATTTGTACATACAAATCTATTATTTTTACTATGAGAAAAATATTACTAAAAATGAAAACTAGAATAATATCAGTTTGGGGAAATATGTATTACATGTGATTACATAAGAATTGGGTATATATTTGCATGGAAGAAAGACTACAAAGAAAAACACCAAAATGTTAACAGAACTTACCTCTAGATCAGGCATGTCCAGCTCACATGCAGCCCAGGACAGCTAGTAATGTGCCCCACAAAATCTTTTAACATCATACATTTTTTAGCATTTATTTCTTTGTGTCAC
>NW_006979457.1:0-2034 GCF_000164805.1 Carlito syrichta | reverse complement strand
TCTTAAGATAGTTTGATAATGAACCCTCTCTCCCTATAGCTGTTTCTCATCGATGGGGCCCTTTTATGCTAGGAGGTGTTTAGGTGGACTACCTGGAAATTTGCTTAGATTTATTTAGTTTATGGTGATTAATGAGCCTGTTTTCCCTGTGAATATAGATGGGAAACTGGGTAAATCAAAAAGTAAGCCTGAATCTTGGAACTTGCATAAAACATCAGATTCCCAGTTCAGTGTCACATGTGAGGTTTAGGTGGTGAAGAAGAGGATGTCTTTGCAGTGTAAGATGTAGGAGTAGCCATTATGATAACTAAGTACACTCTTAACACTGAGGGACCTGGGACAAGAGTAAATGCCTCCATACTTTATATGTAACTATGCCAAAATTATAAGTCAATATAAACTGCTAAGTGACATATGTTCTAGTCTCTTATATGACCAAATATACCTTCATAACTGCCTGGGAAGCTAGCTTTTTATTTTTCAGTCTTAGACTTCTAGGTGTTTTGTGTCAGAAAGAGGCAGTACAAGGAGTGTGGTCTTAGCCTAAAAGCAACTTCCACTCTCTTTTCACCCCTCTACCTCCCCATCTTGTCTTGTACATAGTGTGGACACCCCTGTCCACATGTCCAAGGCCCAACAATCCCTTCCTAACAGCTGTCCCTTGACCATATACAGGTTCCATAATGTGTATGCCAGCAGAACAGTTTAGTTCATTCCAGTTTCCAGAGGATGAACCCAGGAGAGAGACCTTCTCAGACCCTGGAATGGACTTGTGGTGACTTAATCAGAGAATTTGAGGGTCACAGGTACTCAAAATCACGGGGCACAAAGGATGGGCACAGCTGGGCTTGTCCCCTTAGCATTTCTATAGATGCCTTCTAAAGCCCAGAGTCTTCAAGCAGGGGCTTTTCTTGTCTAGGTCTAAAGGTGGTATTAGTAGGACCCTAAATCTCACGTTAAATATGGGGAATACAAGATTACGCATTTGCCTGCAAGCCATCTAAAGGCATATAGGCGTAACCTTTGGATTTGATGCTACCAACTTCTTTTCTACACCTCGAATTGCCTTCCTGAAACTGGCAGTATAGTCCTAGAGGATATTTTCTGCGTGTCGCATCTTCTTTGCCATTATGTGTCATTTCAGTCTTAAAATATTTGCAGCAGTGGAGGAAAGAACTTACAAATTGAGTGTCTGTACACCATATGAACCTTCCAAAGGAAAATGATAAAATGTTTTCTATTTAAATTAAATAGTGTCCAGAGAAAATGACTATCCCTGTAAATGGCAGCTTTAAAACTCTAATATGTTCAAAAGTAAAATCCAGAATAATATGGAAATGGCTAAATTGACTTAATGAATCTCAGTGATTATCAGTTTAAATGCAGTTATTACATTAAATATAGAAGTAATGTTTTCAAAGAAATTCTATAATTTATTTGCTTTAACTCACAACTCGCTTTTGTTGTAAGTTTAATTGACTTTTCCACTTTTTCTTGCATTTGATGCCAATTTTGTGAGTTTTTGAAATGCATTTATGTTGCCAAATTATAAATAACAAACATTATTTTACCCTTGCTATTTTAGTAGTTAGGTTCAGTTTTTGTTTTAATAGGAAAAGTTAGTATTGTAGACTTTCTTTTTTGCTGGAGAAGATGCATTATGTGACTGTGTCCTAAAACAGTGTAATTTACAGTTTTATTTTTCTTGGTTTTGACTTAGTGGAACCCCTTCTTGGATATATGGATTGTGATTTCTTTTCCATGGTTTGTTCTGACATCTAAGAATTCACCTCAATTGTCATAGTTCTGAAGTTGTTGAAGAGTTACTGGTCAGCAGGCTTTTTCTAATAAAAGACCAGAGAGTATTTTAGATAGCTTACATATCAAATAGGATATCAAATATCTTGGGATCTGTGGACCACATGCCTTCTCTGTCCAGTCTTTGTTTTGTTTTTCAAGCTGTTTAAAAATACAAAAAAAAAAAACCATCCTGAGCTTGGGGACGTACAAAAACATGCTGACCACAGTTTGGGT
>NW_006979456.1:0-680 GCF_000164805.1 Carlito syrichta | reverse complement strand
TCTTTCTTTCTTTCTTTCATCAAATCTCACTCAGCTGCTGGAGAGCAATAGAGGCTGGAGAGCAAAGGCATACTCATGGCCAACACAGCCTCAGTTGGTATTGCCCAGACGGTCCTTCTGACTCCCAGTAGCTGGATCTACAGACTTTAACCAACAGATAGCTGGAAATACAGGCATGCACTACTATGCTTGGCTAGTTGTTTCATTTATTGTGTAGCAGAGGTCTTGCCTAGTTGCCCAGGTCTTGAAGCCCTGGGCTCTGGCAATCCTCAAGCCGCTGCCTGCTAAAATGCTGGGATGACATACATGAGCCAACTGGCCCAACTAAAATGGACATTTTTAAAATTTAAAAAAAAGGCTGCGCATGGTGGCTCATGCCTCTCATCCTAGCGCTTTGGGAGGCCCAGGTGAGAGGACTGCCTGAGTCCAGGTGTTCGAGACCAGTTTGGGCAATTTGGTGAGAACTCGTCTCCACAATAAAAAGCAAAATATTAGCTGGGCACGGTGTCACGCACGTGTAGTTCCAGCTACTTGGAGGGTGAGGCGGAAGGATCGCCTGAACTCAATAGGTCAAGTCTGCGGTGGCCTTGAGCATGCCACTGTATTTCAGCCTGAGCAACACAGGATAATCCAAGTTATAAAAATAAAGAAAGATTTGGCTGGAATTTACATCAAAGCAT
>NW_006979455.1:0-619 GCF_000164805.1 Carlito syrichta | reverse complement strand
GAAAAAGGCCAGACTACCTACCAGGGAAAATCAATTAGAATAGCAGCAGATTTATCAACAGAAACCCTTCAGGCCAGGAGAGCCTGGAGCCCTATCTTCAAAGTTCTAAAAGAGAAACAATTTCAACCAAGAATAACCTACCCAGCCAAACTAAGCTTCATAAATGAGGGAGAATTGAAATCTTTTCCAGACATCAAATCCCTACGAACCTACGCCGCTACCAGGCCACCTCTACAAGAAACACTTAAGAAAGTACTGAACACAGAAGAAAAAGAAAAAAGAACAACAGCATTCTTCACAAGAGTACAGGCAAAAGATTAAAAGCACACATGAACCAACTCCAAAACCCAAAGAAAGACAACAAATAAACAGGAACAACTCTGTAAGAACCTTATGACAGGGATCAACTCTTGCATTTCAATTATTAGCCTAAATGTGAACGGACTAAATGCACCACTGAAAAGACATAGATTGGCAAAATGGATAAAATATCATCAGGCAACAATCTATTGCCTTCAAGAGACTCACCTCACTAGAAAGGACATCCACAGACTCAAAGTAAGAGGATGGGAAACAAACTTCCAGGCGAACGGAATACAAAAGAAAGGAGGAGTAGCCA
>NW_006979454.1:0-719 GCF_000164805.1 Carlito syrichta | reverse complement strand
CCAGGACAAAAAAGGATTTGTAGGGCCCAGATTCTTGATTACTACTACAAGAGGACAAGAAAGTTCCTGTGGATCTGTAATGAAAGATTTAGCGTATCAACGGAGCAAGTATCTCTGAAAAATGTAGGATCCCAGAAGCCCAGATTGCTGATTAAATCATATCAACAGGCCCTGGAGATTCTGGATAAAGAGAACTCCTAGAACCGGATATTGTTTTCGTTCTCAGCAAGATGACCTAATTTTCCCTGTCGATGTGTATTTCAAACTCTGTATACAAAAAGACAGATACCCAGAAATTTCCTAGGGTCGTGGAATCATTGATTCCACGTTAACTTTATAAATACTTACCAAACATTTGGCAAATGCAAAACCCTTGTCCTCTCTCAAAATAAAAAGAGACATGGAATGGGAAGATTTACAGGGTTCACCTTAAGTCCAGAGTTACATACAATTATGGCAAGAAGATTCTTTTTATCCTGGAATATGGCCTTAGTTGTTCTGAGGAACCTAACAGACATGAAGTGCCTGATAACCGTTTACAACTTTAAAAAGGACCAGAAGGTTGCTGGAGTCCTGATATTTCAGATGCATAATATCCGCATGCTAAATTGCTCTGTAACATTTGGAGAGTTCGAAGCACTGTTTCTTGTTAGTGCCATAGCAGACACCGTGGGAATATTTTGGATTGAGGACTCGTACAACAAAGTTCTTTATTCTTG
>NW_006979453.1:0-8086 GCF_000164805.1 Carlito syrichta | reverse complement strand
CTCTATGGCATTCTTCATTAATGAGGGCCAGTCACTAGACCACCAATTACAGAAAAGGGCCAGTCTCTAGGGCACCCATCAAAAAGGAGAGTCAGTACCCACTATAGAGGAGTCCAAGTCACAGGAACACATAATATAGAAAAGGAAATGTCACTGGTGTATCCATAACAGAGATGAGCTATTCACTAGGGCATCCATTAAGGATGTTGCCCAATCACTGGGACACAATCACAGATGAGATTCAATCACTGGAGGACCTATTACAGAGGAGATTCAATCCTGGAGGACTAACTGATTACAGAGAATGGCCAGTCAATTTGGAACTCATAGCAAAGGAGACCAGTCACAGGAACACACATAACAGTGGAGGGCCAGTAGCTGGGACACCCATTGCAGAGGAGGCCAGTCACTTTGGTACTCAAAACAGAAGAAGGCTAGTTACTGGGCCAGCGAATTCAGAGAATAATTACTCAGTGAAGCAATGATCACAGATGAGGGCCTACCAATAAGGTAGCAAACAAAGCATGGACAGTCACTAAAGCACCCATCACAGATGGAGACCAGTGACTAGGACACTTATAATAGTAGAGGACCAGTCACTGAGGCATAAATGACAGATTGGGATCAATCACAGGGGCATGCATCATAGACAAGAAGTAGTCACTTGGGCACACATAACAGAGGAGGGTGAGTCACTAGACCACACAATACAGAGGCAGATTAGTCACAGAAGCAACCCTCAGAGAGGAGTGCCAATCACTGGGGCATCCATTGTAGAGGAAGTCTAATCACTGGGAAACACATCACAGAGGAGGACAAGACATTGCAGCACATGTGATAAAGGAGCATCAGTCACTGTTACTGGGATGCAGATCACTAAAGGAGTCTATTCGCTTGGGCACCACACAGAGAGGAGAACCAATCTCTCAGAAAATGATCACTTAGGAAAGACAATAGCTGTCTATCACAAAAGAAAGATAATCACTGAAGCACACATAACAGACAAGGGCCAGTCACTGGGTCTCTGATCACAAAGGAGGGTCAGTTACTGGGGAGCCATCACAGAGGAGTCATGGTCAATGTGGTACCCATTACAGAGAAGGATAAATCACTGGAATACCGATCACAAAAGAGGCACAGTCACTGAGGCACCTGACACAGAGTAGGACCTGTCACAGAAGAACACAACATAGAGAAGGACCATTCACTGGGGCACATATTTGGAGGATGCCCAGTCACTGGGGCAACCAACAAAGTGTGGGACTAGTCACTAGGACACCGGTCACAGAGGAGATTCATTCTGAGGAACCCATTAATAAAGAGGATTAGTAATTTAGGCACGCATTCCAGTGAAGGGCCAATAATTTGGGATTCATTAAAAGCATGACCAATCACTGGGTTATTGATCACAGAAGAGAACCACTAACTCGGGCACCCAAAAAAGAGGATGCCCAGTAAAAAGGGCACCCATCACAGAGTAGAGCTAGTCCCTGGAGCACACATAACAGAGGCAGTCCAATCACTAGGGGCATCCATAACAGAGTTTGGGTAGTTACTGAGATACCCATGACAGAGGAGGACAAGTGTCTGTGGCACTCATCACAGAGGAGGGTTAAACAATGAGGTATCCTTTATGGAAGATATACTGTAACTGCAGCACCCGTTATGGACAAAGGCCAATCACAGGAAATGAATCACAGGGAAGGCCAGTCACTGTGACACTCATTGTGGAGGTGGGCCAGTCACTTGGACAACCATCAAAGAAATGGATTAGAAACAGGAGTTCTCATTAGGGAGGAGGCTCAGTCACTGAAACTCCCATGGCAGAAGAGGGTCAGACACTGAGGCATCTGTTATGGAGGAGAGTCAGTCACTGGGGCACCATGGAAGAAAAGGTTAATCACTGGTGAATCCATGACGAAAGAGGGCCAGTCACCATGACAACTATCACAAAGGACAGCCAGTCACTAAGTCACTCATCTCAGAGAAGAAACTCTAACTGGGGCACCCATGATGCAGGGGACCAGTAACATTGACACCCATAATCAGGCTGCAGAACAGCATCGCAGGGGAGGGCCAGTCAATGGTGCCCCACACACAGTAGAGAGAGAGGCATTGTGCATCCTTTACAGAGCAGAGCCAATCACTGGGGACCTGATTACAGAGGAGGCCCAGTCACGGAGGTACACACCACATAGTAGTGACAGTCTCTGGGTCAGCTATCAAAAAAGAGGCCCAAATACTGGTCACCCATCACAGATGAGGGCCAGTGTCTGAAGTACCCAAAAGAGAGGAGGACTAGTCAAAGTAGAAACCAATCATAGAGGAAGCCCACTCACCAGAGCACTCATACCAGAGGTTAGGTAGTCTCTGAGACACCAACCACATAGGAGGAACACTGTCTGTGACACTCACTACAGAGGAGATCCAGAGAGGATAGGCAGAAATTATGGAACCCATTTAAAGGAGGGCCAATCACTGGGGGACTCATCACAGAAAAGAGGGTAAGTGCAACCCTATTTTAAGGAAGGCCAGTCACTATGACATCTATCACATAGGTTGGCTAGTTACTGCGGCACACATTAAGAAGGAAGCCTATCCATTAGGATTCCCATGGAAGAAGAGGGCCTTTCCATGGGGCACCCATTATGCAGGCGGACCAGTCATTGGGGCACCAATCACATAAGAAGACTAATCACTGTTACATCTATCACAGATGAGAGCCAATTATCCGGGCACCCATTACAGAGGAGAGCCAGTCAAAGAAGCATCCATAACGTGAAGATTCATTCACTTGGGTACCAAACATAGAGGTGGCTAGTCACTAAGGATCCCTTCACAGATAACAGCAAGTTATTGGGGGATTGCTTACAGAGGAGAGTCTGTGACTGGTGCACTGATAAGAGAGGAGGGTCAATGAGGCACAAAACACTGGAGGGTCAGTCACTGAGGACTCCATCACAGAGGAGGTCAAGTCACTGGGACAGTTATAAGCGGGCCAGCCACTGGGTTACTCATCATAGAGTAGGAATAGTCACTGGAACTGCTAACACAGAAGTCCAGTCATTGGGGTGCCCATCACATTGAAAGGTCAGTCACTGAGACATATATTAGAGAAGAGGTCCAGTCTCTAGGTCTTCTATCAACGTAGAGGTCCATTTACTGGGGCCACCATTACAAAGGTAGTTACTGGGGTACTCACTATGGTGATTCCCAATCACTGGGACACCCATCACAGAGGCTGATCAGACACTGGGACACTCATCACAGAGTAGGGTAAGTCACATAGTCACCTATTTTGGAGGAGGGCCAGTCACTGGGACACCCATCACAGAAGTTGGATGGTCATTGTGCTCCCTTTGTGGAGGAGGCTGAGTCACTGGAGCTATAATTTCAGAATAGGGCCTGTCACCGGGGAATCCATTTTGCAGAGGGGCTAGTCACTGTAGCACCCATCACAGAAAAAGGGCTAATCACTGGTGTGCCCATCACAGAAGAGAGACAGTCACTGAGGCACACATCATGGAGAAGAGTCAGGCACATCACAGAGGAGAACCAAACACTGGGTCAGCTATTCCAGAAGAAGGCCAGTCACTGGGGTACCTGTCACATAGGAATGTCAGTCACTGGGCTATCTACCCATAAAAAAGGAGGGGTAGTCACTGAGGAATTCATCAGAGAGGAAATTTTGTCAATTAGGCACACATAATAGAAATTGGGTACTCACAGAAACACCAATCACAGAAGAGGAACAGTTATTTGGCACCCATTACAGAGGTAGCCTAGACTATGAGGCCGTCATCAGGGAGGAAAGCCATTATCTATGGCATCCATTATGGAAGAGGGCCAATCACTGGAGCACACATCACAGAGTAAGGTCAGTTGCTAGGGCAATCATTACAGAGGAGGAAGAGCCACTGCTGCCCCCATTTTGGAGGAGAGTCAGTCACTGGGATAGAAATTGCAGAAAATGGCTAGTCACTGGGGCATGCATTGGAGTGAACCGAGTAACCAGGCCTCCCATTCCAGAAGATAATCCATCACTGGGTCACCAATTATTTGGGAGAACCAGTCACTGGGGAACACGTAATAGAAGAAATCTAATTATTGGGGCACTTATCACAGAAAAGAATAGTCACTGGAACACCCATCACAGAGGATAGCCATCACAATAACACTCATCACAGAACAGAACCAGACAACAGGGGCACCCAAAACAGAAGAGGCCTGTTACTGGGGTACCTATCACAGATTAGGGTAAGCCATTGAGGATCCAATTACAGAAGAAAGAGAATCACTGGAACACCAAGCACAGAGGAGGACCAGTCAATTAAGCACCAAACACAGAGGAAGGAAACTCACTGAGGCATAAATCATAGACAAATGTCATTCACTGGGACAGTATTACATACAAGAGTCAGGCACTGAGTCACCAGTACAGATTAGGGCTAATCATTGGGATCACTATCACAGAAATAGGGATAGTTACTGAGACTGCTATCACAAAAGAGGGCCAGTCACAAGGTACCCTTCACAGAGAAGTGTCAGTTACTAAGTACACAACGTAGAGGAGGGTCAGTCACTGGAGATTCCATCACAGAAGATACTCAATCTCTGGAGTGCCCATTACAGAGGTCATGTAGTCAACCAGACACCAATCGTGAGGAGAACATTCTCTGTGGCACCCATTACAGAGGCGGGCTAGACATTGAGGCACCAATCAGTCACTGTGGGGTCTGATCAGAGAGGAGGCCCAGGCACTGGGGAGTCAATCACAGAGTAGAGACAGTCACTGGGACACCCATTACAGAGAGGAGCCAGCCACAGAGGCCCCCATAACAGAGGAAGGCCAGTCATGGGAGCACCCTCCTTAGAAGATGGCTAGTCACTTGGATACCAACACAGAGGAGGGCTTTTCACTGTTGCAATGACTATATAGGAGAGGTAGTCACTGGGTAACCCATCGTGAAGAAATGCCAGTCACTGAGACAACCATTGAAAAAGATGTCCAAGGCTTAACATCTTGGATCTACAAGGAACTCAAACGTGCTGAAAAGAAAAAAAACAAACAACCCCACTATAAAATGGGCAAAAAATATGAACAGACACTTCTCAAAGAAAGACATCCGAGCAGCCAACAGACACATGAAGAAATGTTCAACCTCACTAATCATCAGGGAGATGCAAATCAAAACCACACTGAGATACCACCTAACTCCAGTCAGAATGGCAATTATCAATAACTCAAAAAATAACAGTTTCTGGAGAGGGTGTGGCAAAAAGGGAACACTTCTACACTGTTCGTGGGAGTGCAAACTAGTGCAACCTCTATGGAAAACATTATGGCGATTCCTAAAAGCTCTAAATATTAATCTCCCATATGACCCCGCAATCCCCTACTGGGAATATACCCTGAAGAACACAAATCACTCTATAAAATAGATATCTGCACACGTATGTTTATTGCAGCATAGTTCACAATAGCAAAAACCTGGAAGCAACCATGCTGTCCATCAAACTAGGACTGGATTAAAAAATGTGGTGCATATACATGATGGAATACTACGCAGCCATAGAAAAGAACAAAATCATGAATTTCGCAGCAACCTGAATGGAACTAGAGTCTATAATACTGAGTGACTTCTCACAGAAACAAAGATCTGAGTATTACATGTTCTCACTCATATAGTGGACCTTGAACATCGAAAATAATATTATAAGAAAATGACTGATAGTGGTGGGACACTATGGGGGGAGGGGAAAGGAGATGGGATTAATGGTAGTAAATATCTGTCTGGTGACGGGGAGACACCTCTTGTCAACAACGGTGCCTGAACGAAGCATATTTGTATTCTGAACCCCTAACTGTACCCCACAATATCATAATAAAAATATTGATTAAAAAAATAAAATAAATTAAAATAAAAGGCTGGTCAATCACTGGTGCACCCATCACTGAGTAGGGCCAGTCACTGTGACACCTATCATATAAGAGGACTTGTCACTGGCCACCCACTATTGGGGAGGTTCAGTCTCTGAGACACACATCAAAGAGCAGTGCTAGACACTAGGACATCCAAAATGGAGGAGAGTTAATCACTGAAACAACCATTACATAGGAGACCCTGTCACTGGGTCATTGACTACAGTGGAATGCATGTTACTGGGATTCCCATCACTGAGAAGGATTAGCAACTGGGGCATATTTCACAGAGAATAACCAGACTCTGGAGCACTCAACACACAGAAGGGCCAGTCAATGAAGCAACCATCATGAGGTGTGGCAGTCACTAAGGCAACCATCAGAGAGCAGGGTCTGTCACTAAGGTTCCATAACACAGGAAGTTTAGTCACAAACTCATGTATCACAGAGGAGGGACAAAAATAAGAAGAGAGGCCATGCCACTGTGACACCCAGTACAGAGGAGGGTCAGTCACTAAGGTACCCATTATAGAGGAGGGGGAGTCATTAGGAAACCCTTTTGGAAGAAGGCCAATCACTGGAAAACTCATAACATAGATGGGCAGGTCACTAGTGAGAAATTATGGAGGAAGCTCATTCACCGGAACTCTGATAGCAGAACAGGACGAGTCACTCTGACAATTATCACGGATGAGGGCCTGTCACTGGAGCACCTATCACAGAAGAAGGCAAATCACTGGTGTACCCATCACAGAAGAGAGTCTGTCTCTGATACACCCAACACAGAGGAGAGACAATCACTAGGGACACCCATTAAAAAGGAGGCCAGTCACTCGGACACCCAAGTCAGTGGAGGGTCAGTCAATGAAACATCCAGCACAGAGGAGAGCAAACTACTGGACCCGAATAACAGAGGGAACTCAGTCACTAAGCCACCCATCATGAAAAAGAGAAAGTCACTCAGGCAGCCATCACAGGGTAGGCCATTCACGGGGAGGGCAACTATTACAGAGGAGAGCCAATTAATTGGGTACCCAACCTATAGTAGGGGCAGTCACTTGTACACCTATAACAAAGGAGGATCAGTTACTGGGATATGTATTACAGAAGTTACCTGTCATAGATTTACCACTCACAGAGGAGGGTTAGTCACTGGTCCACCCACACAGAGAAAGGATAGTCCCTGTGGCAACAATAGCAAAGAAGGGCCATTCCCAGGGGCACCCATCACTGTGAAGGTCCAGCAACTGGGACGTCACAATGAAGATATTGTCACTAGGACACCCAATATTGAGGAGACCCAGTTACTGTGATATCCATCAGAAAGGACGACTAGTAACTATAGCAGCCATTATGGTACATGGCCAGTCACAGGGGAAAAAAATCACTGAGGAGTTAAAGTCATTTGGGCACCCATAGTGAAAGAGGACTAGTCACTGAGCACTCATTAGGTAGGAGATCAATCACTGGGGAAGAAGTCACAGAAGAAAGCTAGTAACTGGGGATCCCATCACTGAGGAGGGTAAATCACTGAGCATTTTTCAGAGTGGAGTGCCAGTATTGGGGTACCCATTACAGAGGGTGACCAGTCACTGGAGAACACATTGTAGAGAAGGCCCAGTCACTAAAGCATCTGTCAGAGAGGAGAGTCAGTCACTGGAGAATCTATCACAGAAAAGGCTGGTCATTGGGACAATATTATGGAAGAGACTCAGTTACTTGAACACACGTCAAATAAGGAGGCTAGTCACTCAAGCACTGCATTTGGAGGAAGGCCAATCACTGGGTACCAACTACAGAAGAAACCTAGTCATTGATCAACTATTTTTGAGGAGACAGATCACTGGAACTTCTATTATAGAGAAGGCCCAGAGACAGGAGCATATTTTCAGTGGAGGACTTGTCACTGGGGCACACATTTCAGCGGAGAACCATTTGCTAGGACACACAGTACAGAAGAGGCTAGTCACTTTGGCACATATCAAAGAGAAAGGGCGTTCAGAGGGTTACACACAGCAGAGGAGGCCATGTCATGCAGACACACGTCAAAGAGGATACCAGCTACTGTGACACACATATAGATGGCCAGTCATTGAAGCACAAATCGCCGAGTAGATTTAGAGAGCAGAAAACCCATCACAGAGACGGCTATCCACTGGGTCA
>NW_006979452.1:0-675 GCF_000164805.1 Carlito syrichta | reverse complement strand
TTGTAATGTTTGCATTCTAAATTGCTCTGAAATATTTGGGTAGCTCGAAAGCCCTGTTTTACTTTTTTCCCATAGTAGACACCCTGGGAAATTTTTGGATTGAGTATCGTACAACAAAGATTCTTTATGCATCCTTAATTGGAGGCAGTGTACTGTCCTGTATGTGAGGACTCTCTTTCCATAGATTCCTGTTTCGAAGCCCTGATTCTTGTTTAACCCTTAGTAAGACGCCCTGTAGATTTTTGATAGAGGAACTGTGTAAAAGAGATTTCTCCTTTTTTTTTAGCAAGAGGCCATGTAGTATCCTGTATATGATGTCTGGTATTACCCACATCAATGCTCGAATCCCTGATCCTTCTTTAGCAGTCAACAAGATGCCCTGTAGATTGTCAGGATTGAGGACTCGTATAACCCAGATTCCTTACTTTTAGCAACAGCCATTCAGTAGCCTGTTTCTGAGTAGTCCCTTTCCCACATACATGCGTCAAAACCCTGATGCTTGTTTAGACCCTAGGAAGACACCATGTAATTTTTTGTTGATTGAGAACAGATGTCACACAGATTCTTTATTCTTTCTTAGGAAAAGTTCATCCAGTTGCCTGTATATGAGGGTTTCATTTCCCTAGACTATGCTTCAAAAACCCAAATTCGTGTTTAGCCCTTAGCAAGACACCG
>NW_006979451.1:0-755 GCF_000164805.1 Carlito syrichta | reverse complement strand
GAGTCAGAGTCCCACTCTCTTGCACAGGCCAGAGTGCATGAGCTGCTCTCACCCACCAGCCTCCACCCACTGGGCTCCAGTCATCCTACTGCCATGGTCTCCCGAGTGGCTGGAACGATAGGCGTGCATCACCACATTTGGCTCATATTTTTGGTTTCTTGTTGAGATGAGGTCTAACAAGATCCCCGAACTGGTCTTGAATCCGGGGACTCAGGCAATCTTCTTCCCTCAGCCTCCCAGAATGCCTGGATGACAGGCGTGAGCCACTGCATCTAGCCTCCACACGTCTCTCGGGGCCCCTCCATTAGACTCGCTCCATTTCAATGACCCGGGACACCGGAGATGGACCAGAGTTGGCTGATGAGCCTGTCACAGGGGAGTGGCTGTCGCAGGGGCATGTCTTCACCTGGATGCCCACACCTCTGCATGCCTTGATCCACAGGGTGGACCTGCTTGCTTCTTACAAGGGCTGCACTGGGACAGCACTCCCTAGACCTCTACATCAAGGTAATCAATTAGCAGATGCCTTAACAAAATCGGTCATTTGTCCTCTTCTTGTAGATTATTTAGTCAATCAAGCTCAGCAATCCCATAAAATTCATTACCAAACTGCTGCAGCATTAAGGGACCAGTTTTACATTCCAAGAGAAATGGCTAGACAAGTCATAAAAATTGTACTTCGTGTCCTACTTCTAATAACCCCCTCCTCTCAGGAGTTAATCCCTGCAGATAAAAACCTAAGTTTTTGGCATATG
>NW_006979450.1:0-622 GCF_000164805.1 Carlito syrichta | reverse complement strand
CCAGGAAAATGGGATTGGGTGGAAAGAAAATGTTCATGGGTGAGGGATTTGTCCCTGGTCTTTCTTGGTGGAAGGTCCTCATTGCAGAGTCAGAGAGTCAGCCTTCCTGGGGCACATTTCTCACATCGGCCTGGAGAGCTGGCAGGAACCCGATCAGGGAGTGTTGGGAACTCCCGCACCAAAGCGGGGACAGGCATTGGTGGAGGTTGGGACTGGAAGGTGCCCAGCTTGGGGGACCCTCACATGTGGGGGTGACAGGGAGGAATTATTGAGGGCAGAAGTCTTGCAGGAGGATGGATTTCCCTCTTTCTTTCTTTCTTTCTTTTTCTTTCTTTCTTTCCTTCCTTCCTTCCTTCCTTCCTTTCTTTGTTTCTTTGTTTCTTTCTTTTATTTCCTCACTAGGTGTACCAGGCTGCTCTCAAACTGCCCAACTAGGTCCATCTTCTTGGCCTGCGCCTCCCAAACTGCTGAAATCACAGCCTTTCAATTTGGTCGACATAATATTGTTCTTGCGTGGTCTTGAACTCTGGGCCAGAGGCGATCCTCCTGCTGAGGTCTGCCATCACCCAAGTACTGGCATGGTGGTCAATGGATGAAATCCCATCTTTATGGGTGTCCAAGG
>NW_006979449.1:0-706 GCF_000164805.1 Carlito syrichta | reverse complement strand
CAAGCCTTTCCCTGGCTTTTTTAGGAGCCAGAACAACAGTCGTATGACACCATGCTTGGCTCATTTGGAATGGAGGGTAGAGACAAATCTTACCAAGGAGACTGTGTGAATCTTGGCCCGTGGGCTTGGACCAGCCCTTGGTCTTGGCCTCCCACAGTGCTGGGATAATGAGGCTGAGTTCCAGAGCCTGGCCTTCATACTTCATCGAAAATGAACCAGAAGGACTGGTGTGGCAGCCCATGTTTCGAATCACAGCACTCTGGGAGACTGAGGTGGAAGGATGGCTGGAGCCCAGGAACCCAAGTCCAACCAGGGCCACACAGGGAGACCCCATTTCCACACTCATTCAAACAGGTGGTCTGGGGTCAACGTGCCCTTCATCCCAGCGACTCCAGAGGCTGAAGTGAGAGGATTGCCAGAGCCTGTGATTTTGAGGCAGAGGGTGAACGACAGTCATGTCCCCGGGCCCCAGCCTGGGCCACAGAGTCAGACTCTGTCTCCAAAAATATCAGAATTGTACACAGATTCTCAACTGCAACTGAGGTTTTCACAAAGCAACTGGATGGAAAAATGGGATTGGGGGGATGAAATGCCCCTGGTTGAGGGATGTTTTCCCAGCATTTCTTGGCAAAACGTTCTCTTTGCCGAGTCGGAGGGTCGGCCTGCCTGGTGCTCATTTCACACCTCGAAGAGGAGAGCCTGCAGG
>NW_006979448.1:0-620 GCF_000164805.1 Carlito syrichta | reverse complement strand
TTGGGCCTAAAGTTCCAGGAAGACAGTGGATCAGCAGACAGTCAGGATGCGGCTTTCGGAGGCTGAGGTGGGAGAGTGCTGGATCCTGGGAGTTCAATACCAACCTGGGTCACATACCAAGTACTGGTCACTCCCTGGAGCCAAAACACTGCAGTCGCACATGGTCCCAGCTACATGGGAATGCTGTAGACTCCATCCCGGGGTTTACCTTTGCCTCACCCCCGTCAACAGCACATGTGAGTCCAGGATGCCCACTGTGGCTCACAGCAGTCAGACCCGTGCACTGGAATTCCAAGGCTGGAGGCTGCCTGAGTCCCCGAGTTGGAGACCAGCCCAGGTGATGTGGCCAGAACTCATCCCAGCAAGATGTCCCCAAATCGAGTCAGGTCTGGTGGACCCCAGAGCACTGTCTGATTGGTGGTTGAGGCAGGAGGACTGCCTGAGGCCCACAGGTCAAGGCCCTGGGAGCCACAATCATGCCACCTCAACCCAGCCACACTGATGGAAACTCCGGTGACAAAAAAGGCACCTCTCACGTGCATCACAATGAGCATTCAGGGCTCACCAGGGAAATGTCTAAGTGGCTGGATGATGATGGAGTGATCAGGAGAGGAAGGGTC
>NW_006979447.1:0-646 GCF_000164805.1 Carlito syrichta | reverse complement strand
GGAATATTATCCAAGCATGAGGAAACAGTGAGATAGTTTTGGGATCCTCCTTCCCACATGCTTGAGGAAACACCTGGTGGGTGGGGGGAATGCCCCTCACCCACCTGGCTCTATGTTCATGTAAATGTCTTGTGATTTAATTGGGATTGCCCTTCTTCATATTCAAGGAAACACCTGGTGGGTGAGGGATGCCCCTCATTCACCTGGCTTTGTTTTCATGTAAAAGTTTTGTGATTTAATTGGGATTGTTCTTCCTCATGCCTGAGGAAACACCTGGTGGGTGGGGGACGCCCCCTCCTGCATCTGGCTTTGTGTTCATGTGAAACACTTGTGAGACTGTTTGTGTAAAATTTGGGGATAAATACCCGCTGTAACTTCCAATAAATGGCCTCTGCTCAATTCGTTGAACAGTTGTCCATTTTCTTTCTTTCTCTTTATATCTATCCCTCCATGTTTCTTTCTTTTAATATGTATCCCTCCTTCAGAATCGGCTTCTGCACTAGACAGAGTCCAGTCTCTTTCGTTCTCTTTATTTCTCCAGAATAATCGCCGATGCCACCATACCTTCCAAGGGACCTCCTAAATCTCTCTGTGGGGGTTGGCCCCCTGCAAAATATGCTCCATTAAAATAAAAACACTACTCGGA
>NW_006979446.1:2409-2770 GCF_000164805.1 Carlito syrichta | reverse complement strand
TGCAGGGCTAAGTTGGTCATCCCGCCTTGGTCCTCAAACAGGAAAGACTCTGGGGGCCACAACAACTGACTCGATTTTGGGGACCTCTTGCCGAGACAACGTCTGACTGTGTCACCAAAAAAGGTCTCTGACACCGGAGCTCACGCAGGCTCCCACCTCGGCCTCGCAGGTCACGGGGCTGGTGACTGTGAGCCATGGTGCCTGGCCTGGATTTTCACAATCTGTTGGCAGCATGATGCAAAAGAATGCACCGAGACTGAGGCCACCGCATCCCGTGTACCTGGGACCATGGGTGCCACCCCATGACTTCAGTGTTTGTTCTCCGGGGTGCGACATGGTCTCACTACGTGGCTCATGCTAC
>NW_006979446.1:0-780 GCF_000164805.1 Carlito syrichta | reverse complement strand
CGAACCCAGTCAGGGAGCCACTGGAAATTCCGTACCTAAGTGCGGGCAGTCATTGGGGTGGTTGGGGCTGGAAGGTGCCGAGTTTGGGGGACCCTCACTTTTGAGGGGGCTTAGGGATGGACTGAGGGCAGAAGGTTTGCAGGAGAATGGATTTCTTTCTTTCTTTCTTTCTTTCCTTCCTTCCTTCCTTCTTTCCTTCCTTCCTTCCTTCCTTCCTTCCTTCCTTCCTTCCTTCCTTCTTTCTCTCTCTCTCTCTTTCTTTCTTTTTTCTTTTTTCTTTCCTCACTAGGTTGCCCAGGCTGCTCTCAAACTGCCCAACTCAGGCCATCCTTTCAGCCTAGGCCTCCCAAACTGCTGCTATCACAGGTTTTCTATTTCATTGACATCCTATACTTCTTACTGGTCTTGAACTCTGAGTCAGAGGCAATTTTCACAGCAAGTCCTGCCTCACCCAAGGTTTTCTGGGTTTTGCTTGTGCTCGAGGTGGTGGCTTGCCATGGTGTCCAGCCTGTTCTCAAGCTCCCAGGCTCAAACCACTTTTCTGTCTTGGCCTCCCCTAGTGCTGAGGAAACAGTCCTGAGTCGCTCATCCTTCCTGGTACCCCCAAAGGTTTGAGAGTCACACCTTCCCTTTCCCCGAAGCAGCCTCTGGGTGGAGTGTGTGGGTTCACCCAGGGCAACAAAGCAGGAAGAAAAGTAAGCTCCCTGACAGAGACACACCCCTGCGCCAGGCACTCCTCAGGGGGAGGGCTCGGCAAGCAAACCCGGCCACACTCTCTGG
>NW_006979445.1:0-681 GCF_000164805.1 Carlito syrichta | reverse complement strand
CCCAAAGCCACAGCCCGATTGTCTGCTGATCAACCATCAATTCGGGAACTCTAGACGCAAGGCTGGGGCTCTTCCCAAATGATCTCTGTCCGTACACGATGATGCCAACTCCATACATAAAGGATGTCTTCTTTTTTTTTCTTTGATACTTTCTACTTGAGTCAGAGCCTCATTTCATTGCCCACGCTGGAGGACAGTGGCTCACTCCTGGGCACCATAGCTTTGGCCGACTGGGCTCCGGTGCTGAGCTTGGGGAACCCTCATATGTGGGGTAGGGGGGGAGGACTGAGGGCAGAAGTTTTGTAGCAGAATGGATTTCTTTCTTTCTTTCTTTCTTTATCTTTCTTTCTTTCTTTCTTTCTTTCTTTCTTTCTTTCTTTCTTTCTTTCTTTCTCTCTCTCTCTCTCTCTCTCTCTCTTTCTTTCTTTCTTATGTTCTTTCTTTATTTTCCTCTCTCTCTCTTTTTTCCCTCACTAGGTAGTCCTGGCTGCTATCAAACTGCCCAACTAAGGCCTTCCTCTTGGCCTCGGGCTTCCAAACTGCTGCAATCACAGGCTTTCCATGAGGTCAACGTCTTGGTCTTCCTTCCTGGTCTTCAAATCTGAGCCTGAGGTGATCCTCCCGAGGCCTTCTGTCAACCTAGGTTTTCTGGGATTTGCTTGGGTTCGAGGTGGGGGCTTG
>NW_006979444.1:0-735 GCF_000164805.1 Carlito syrichta | reverse complement strand
TGTCATTCATGGTCCTCAGTAGCTTATGCTTTAGATATTCAATTTTAGTCTTTTTCAGGTTGTTCAAGTGAAAAATAATGCAGAATTAACTTTAACCTTTGGACCACTGGCCCACAAAATCAATCAGGCACCAGCCCAAAATTAGAAATTATTTAATTTGTTGTGTTGAGGGGGAGAGAGAGAGAGAGAGAGAGAGAGAGAGAGAGAGAGAGAGAGAGAGAGAGAAAGAGAGAGAGAGAGAGAGAGAATACACTATAGAAGGTTCATATTATCTACTTAAAAATTAATGAGTAACAAAGTTTTATTAAGATACTCTCCTGTTATTTTCTCTGTTTATTTTGGTCCTGTCTTTTGGGCAGTTAAGAGGAAGGGAGAGAGTAGACAGGATCAGAAGAGATTTTCACAGGCTCATCCTGTTCGGGTACACCATTTAAGGACCATTTCAGGTGTGTATAACAGGGATGACAGAAAAATGTAGTGGCTTATACAACATGGAAAGTTCTTTAATATTTCATCTAGAAGACATCAGAAAGTGTATAGCCCAGGACTGATCTGGCAGTTCTGTAGAGTCAGGGACCTAGACTCTATGTCTTTCTTCTCTGTCATCCTCTGCAAGTAGTTTTCACTCTCAGAACTCGAAGTCCCAGACATTTACTGGAACTCCAGTCATCACGTCTGTAACCCAGACAGCAAGAAGGCAAAAGGGCGTCTCTTACTGCTAGTCCTACATAGCAC
>NW_006979443.1:0-732 GCF_000164805.1 Carlito syrichta | reverse complement strand
CACAGTGGAACGTCAGTCACTGAGCATCCATCAGAGAGGAATGACTGTCAGTGAAGCACCCATTCCAGAGGACGGCCCTTAACTAAAATACACTTCTCAGAGTTGGACTAGTCACTAAGGTACCCAACACAGAGGAGGGCCAGTCACTTGGGCACTGAATAGAAGGAGGGACAGCCACTGGCACACCAATCGCCAAGGAGGACCAGTGACTGGGCACTAAAACTGACGAGGGCTAGTAACTGAGGCACCTATCCAAGAGAAGGACCAGCCACTGAGGCTCACAACTCAGAGTAGGATCATTCACTGGGACTCCCCTTAGGAGGAGGGCTAGTCACTGGAGCAACAATCATAAGAGAGGGTTAGACACTGTGGCACCTATCAGAGAGAAGCGCTAGTCACTGGATCACCAATCACTGAAAGGGCCAGCCACTGGAGCAACAATCATAAGAGAGGGCTAGACACTGTGGCACCTATCAGAGAGAAGGGCTAGTCACTGGATCACCAATCACTGAAAGGGCCAGCCACTGGAGCACCCATTTAATAATGGTACAGGCACTGGGACATCTATCACAAATGGTGATCATTCACTGGAGCACCCATTAGTGAGGAGGTCCAGTCACTGTGGTACCCATCACAGAGGAATGTAGTCACAGGGACCACCCATTAAGGAGGTCCAATTTCTAGACACTCATCACAGAAAAGTGTTATTAACTGGAGCAAAACTCAGAGAGG
>NW_006979442.1:0-697 GCF_000164805.1 Carlito syrichta | reverse complement strand
CCTTGCACTCCGCAGGCTGAGCCAGGAGGGTCTTCAGAACCCGCGATTTCAAGGCTGGCAGTTACCGATGGTCATGAGCCCGGTCCCCAGCCTGGGCCACGAAACAGACCCTGTCTCCAAAAGCATTGGGATCAAACACAGATTCTAAACTGCACGTGGTGTGTTCACAGGGTGACTGGCTTTAGAGCCAGAAAAAATGGGATTGAGGGGGCAGAAATCTCCCCAGGTGACTGATGTGTCCCTGGCCTGACCTTTTTTGGTAGAAGGTCCTCATTGCCGAGTTGAAAGATTGGCCTGCCTGGGGCACATTTCTCACCTCAGAGAGGAGAGCCAACAGGAACCCAGCCAGGGAGCCTCAGGAAGTCCCACACCAAAGTGGGGGCAGCCATTAGGGGCACTGGGGCTATAAGTTGCCGAGCTTTGGGGACCCCACATGTGGGTGGCATGGGGAAGAACTGAGAGCAGAAGGTTTGCACGATAATGGATTTCTTTCTTTCTTTCTTTCTTTCTTTCTTTCTTTCTTTCTTTTTCTTTCTTTCCCTCTTTCTTTCTTTCCCTCTTTCTTTCTTTCTTTCTTTCTAACTTTCTTTCTTTCTTTCTTTTTCTTTCTTTCCCTCTTTCTTTCTTTCCCTCTTTCTTTCTTTCTTTCTTTCTAACTTTCTTCCTTCTTTCTTTCTTTCTTTCTTTCTTTCTTTTT
>NW_006979441.1:0-752 GCF_000164805.1 Carlito syrichta | reverse complement strand
GACAGGCCTGAGTCATCTGGCTGTCCCTGCACCACCGAAGGTTTGAGAGTTACGCTTCTCTTTCCCTGATGCAGCCCTTGGGAGGAGTGAGTTGGTACACCCTGGGGATTGAGGTGGGCATAGGGGTGGGAGCCCTGGTGGAGACATGTCCCTGCTCCATACGCTTCTCTCAGGGATGGCCTGCAGTCAACTTCAGCCACCCTCTCCAGGATCCCGAGTCATCGGAATGGAGCTGGCCTTGCTGCTGGGTTCTGAGAAGGGTTTGGAGGCTGTTTGCCAGGGCTCACGCCTGTCACCCCAGCATTCTGGCAGCCAAGGTGAAAGGATGGCCTGGGCCCTTGGGTTCGAGTCCATCCCAGGCAACTTGGCGAGACCTCATCTCTACAAGAAGCCAAAAAAATGAGCTGAGCATAGTGGCACACTCCTGTCATTCCGGCCACTTGGGAGGCTCTTGTGGCAGGAACGCCAGATCCCAACTAGTGAAAACCATGGTGACTGGGAGCAGGCCCACGAGCTCTGGCCTCGGTGGCAGAGTCAGACTCTGACTCAGAAATATAATACCAACCACCACTACCATCACAAACACAGTCCAGGCTCAGGGGCTCAGACCTGCATCCCGGACCTTCTGAGGCCCAGGCGAGTGGATGGCCTGAGCCTGTGGGTCCAAAACCAGCCTGGGAAATGGGGCAAGACCTTATCTCGACCATCAAAAATAAATACCAAGATTAGCCGTGTGGTGTTGCAGGCCTGTG
>NW_006979440.1:0-746 GCF_000164805.1 Carlito syrichta | reverse complement strand
AGGCTGGTCTCTGATACTTGTGCTCCGGCAGCTCTTGCTCAGCAACCCAGAGAGTGGGTCTGACGACTGTGAGCCATGATGCCCAGGCTGAACTCACACATTCTGTTGGTGGGGGCAACCCAAAGGAATGCCCCAGGATGGAAGCCACCAAATGCCGTGCAGCCAGGACCACAGGTGCCACCACTCGTGACTCCATTGTTTGCGTTCTGGAGAGTGACGAGGTCTCACTATGTGGCCCAGGCTGGTCTCAAACTCCCAGGCTCCAGCTTTTACCCACCTCGGCCTTCCAAAGCCACAGCCCGATTGTCTGATGATCCACCATCTTACGGGAGCTGTAGATCCAAGACTGAGGCCTCCTCCCAAATTGAGCTCTGTCTGTTCAGAATGATCCCAATGGCATACACAAGTGGATACTCTTCTTTTTTTTCCTTTTTTTCTTTTAGTCGAATTCTCACTCTGTAACTCAGGCTGGAGGGTGGTGATTCGCTCCTGGCCACTGCAGCCTTGCCTCACTGGGCTCTAGTGAGCCTTTCCGCAGCCTTCCGAGGAGCCAAAATGACAGGTGTGCACCAGCATGCCTGGCTCCTTTGAGGAAAGGTACAGGCGAGGTCTTGCTGAGATGCCCTGGCAGGTCATGGCCTGCAGGCTTGGGCTGGCCACTGGCCTCGGTCTCCAAAAGCGATGGGATGTCAAGGCTGAAACCCTGAGCCTGGCCTCAATCCTTTGCCAAAAATGAACCAGATGGC
>NW_006979439.1:0-779 GCF_000164805.1 Carlito syrichta | reverse complement strand
TCAAGAGGCAGTGCAGTTTCCTGTATGTGAGGACTCCCATTACCCAGATTCCTACTTCAAAAACATGAATGGTGGTTACCACTTAGGAAGACGGTCTGTAGTCTTGGGATTGAGGACTCATGTCAAATAGATGCATTATACTTCCTAAGCAATATGATGTGCAGGTTCCTGTATATGATGATTCCCATTACCCAGATTTCTGCTTCACTCTGCAGGATGCCGAGACAGTTACTGTTGACCGAGAATTCCAGTTCTTTGCATATCTAGAGAAAGACTCCCATAATGTTCTTTTGAAACTCGAATCCTAGATTCTTGGCTCCCCTTCACAAGACTCTCCCTAAAATGTGGAATCTTCAAAACAGAACATCCCAATTCCGACCTCCCTGCCCACAAGAATTTTCTGTAGTTTGAGGTCACCTGTATCAAGGGATTTTGTACCAATATGCCTTTTGATTCTGGGAAACATGATTATGGTCGTAGATGTTCCTAAGACAGAAAAATATTTGTATGGACAGATCCTTGATTACAACTAACAAGATGACAAGAAAGTTCCTGTGGATCTGTAATGACAGATTTCGTGTATCCACGGAGAAATTAGCTCTGAAAAATGTAGGGACTAAGAAGCTCAGATTGCTAATTAAACCTTTTCAAGAGGCCCTGTAAATTTTGGTTAATGAGAACTCCTACAAACGGATTTCCTTTTCATTCTCAGCAAGATGCCCTGATGTTCCCTATTCATGTAGATTCCAAACTCTGTATACAAAAAGACAGATGCCCTG
>NW_006979438.1:0-6517 GCF_000164805.1 Carlito syrichta | reverse complement strand
CTTGGGTTCCAATTCCACAAAACCTTTTTGCGAGTCTTTCTCTTGATATGCAATCAACTGGAATTCTAGGTCACCAGGAAATTTCTTGGGGTCTTGCTGAGAATGAAGCAGGAATTTCAGTAATGGGAGTCCTTATATACAGAACACTACAAGACTTATTGCTGTGGAAAAATAAGGAATCTTGGTTAAAAGATTCCTCCATTATAAACCTACAGAGTGTCCTTCTAAGAGATAACCACCAAGCAGGTTTTGGGAGTAGGAATCTGGATAATGGAAGTCCTCATACGCAGGAAACTGCCCTGTCTATTGCTACAGAATAATAAGGAATCTGGCTTAAACGTGTCCTCAATCCCAAAAAAAATTTCAGGGTGTCTTGCTAAGGGCTAAACACGAATTTGGGTATTGGAAGCATAATCTAGGGAAATGAAATCCTTATATACAGGCACAGCACGGACTTTTCCTAAGAAAGAATAAGGAATCTGGGTGACATGTTTTCTCTATCCCCAAAAAACTCCACGGTGTCTTCCTAAGGTCTAAACAAGCATCAGGCTTTCGACGAATGTATGTGGGAAAGAAAGTACTCATATACGAGCTACTACACGGCTGTTGCTAAAAATAAGGAATCTGGCTTATACGAGTCCTCAATCCTGATATGTACAGCGCATCTTGCTGATGGCTATAGGAGAATCAGGTATTCGAGGCATGAATGTGGGTAATAGGAGTCCTCATATGCAGGAAACTACATGGCTTCTTGCTAAGAAAAAAGAAGAAATCTGTTTTACACGGTTACTCTATCAAAAATATTCATGGTGTCTTACTAAGGGCTAAACAAGAATCAGGGTTTTGACACAGGAATCTTGGGAAAGAGAGTCCTCACATACAGGACACTACACGGCCTCTAACTAAGGAAGAATAAAAAATCTTTGTAATACGAGTCCTCAATCAAAATAATTCCCACGGTGTCTGCTCTGGCACAAAAAAGAAACAGGGCTTCGAGCTCTACAAATGTTGTGGAACAATTTAGCAAGAGGATATTACAAATTGGTCGTTTCAGGACTCCAGCAACCTTCCAATACTTTTTAAAGTTGTAAACGGTTATAGGGCACTCCATGTCTGTTAGGTTCCTCAGAACAACTAAGGTCATATTCAGGGAAAAAAAGAATCTTTTTATCATATTTGTATGTAACTCTATTCTTAAGGTGAACCTTGTAATTCTTCCCATTCCATGTCTCTTTTTATTTTGAGAGGGGACAAGAGTTTTGCAGTTGCCTAATGTTTGGTAAGTTTTTTTAAACTTACCATGGAATCAATGATTCCACGTCCTTAGGAAACTTCTGGGCATCTCTCTTTTTGTATACAGAGTTTGGAATCCACATCAACAGGGAAAATCAGGGCATCTTGCTGAGAATGAAAGAATATCCGGTTCTAGGAGTTCTCATTATCCGGAATCTCCAGGGCCTCTTGATAAGCTTTAATCAACAATCTGGGATTCTGGGTACCTACATTTTTCAGAGCTACTTGCACCATGGATATGCTAAATCTGTCAGTACAGATCCACAGGAACTCTCTGCTCCTCTTGTTTGTTGTAATCAAAGATCTTCCCCTACAAATCCTTTTGTATCCTAGGAATATCTTCGACCATAATCATGTTCCCCACGATCAAAAGTCATATTGGCTCAAAATCCCTCGATTCAGGTGACCTCAAGCTACAGAAAATTCTTTTGGTTGGGCCGGTTGACATTGGGATGTTGGGTTTTGAAGATTCCATATTTTGGGGAGGTCTGGTGAAGGGGAACCAGGAATCTTGGATTCCAGTTCGCAAAGAACTTGATGGGCGTCTTTCTCTTGATATCCAAACTACTGGAATTCTTGATCACCAGGATCTGTCTCGGCATCCTGCTGAGTGAAGCGGGATGCGGGGTAATGGGCATCGTCATATACAGGAAACTACACGTCATATTTCTAAGGAAGTATAAGGAATGTTGGTTATATGAGTTCTCAAACCCAAAACCTACAGGCCGTCTTCCTCAGAGGTAACCACGAATCAGGATTTTGAAGTGGTTATCTGGGTAATGGGAGTCCTCACATACAGGAAACTTCACTGCCTATTGCTAAATGAGAATAAGGAATCTGTGTTACTCGTTTTCTCAATCCCAAAAGAGCTTCAGGTAATCTTGCTATGGGCTGAACACGAATCAGGGTGTTTCAAGCATGATTCTGAGGAAATGCAATTCTTATAAACAGGCAACTGCATGACATTTTGTGAAGAAAGAATAAGGAACCTGGTTTACACGAGTCCTCAATCCCAAAAATCTACAGGGCATCTTAGAAAGGGCTAAAAAAAATCAGAGTTTTGAAATAGGATCTATGTAATGAGAGTCCTATTATACAGGAAAATACACGGCCTCTTGTCAAGGAAGAAAAAGAATTGGGGTTATAGCAGTCCTCAGTCCTAAAAATCCACAGACCATCTGCTGTGTGATAAACAAGAATCAGGGTTTAAAAGCTACACCGTAGGTAATAGCATTCCTCATATACAGAATCTACACGATCTCTTGCTGAGGAAAAGTAATAAACCTGTTTTACACAGTTCCTCCATCACAATATCTACATGACATCTTGCTAAGGGCTAAACAAGAATCAGGGTTTCCAAAAAGGGTTCTAGGGAAAGGGAGTCCTCATATACAGGACATTACACTGCCCCTTGATATGGAAGAATAAGGAATCTGTGATACACTAGTGCCCAATCTGAAAAATTCTCAGGGTGTTTTGCTACGGAATAAACAAGAATCAGGGCTTAGAGCTCGTCTCATGTTTCAAAGATATTTGGCATGTGGGTATTATGTATCAGTCTTTTCAGGACTCCAGCAACATTCTAGACCTCTTGAGAGTTGTAAACGTGTATCTGGTAGTACAAGTCCCTTAGGGTCCACAGGACAACTAAGGCCAAATTCCTGGAACAAATTTATCTTCGTGAGGTATTTGGATATAACTCATGTCTTAAGATGAACTTGGCAATTCTTAAATTTCCGTTGTTCTTTTGTTTGGAGAGGGGCCGAGGGTTTTGCAATTGCCAAAAATTTAGTACGAATTATTAAAATGTAACGAGGGATCATGGATTCCACGTCCCTAGGAAACATCTGTGCTTCTGCATTTTTGTATACAGAATTTTGGAATCCACATAGACAGCGGAAAATCAGTGCTTCCTGCTGAGAATGGAAAGGGAATCCGGTTCTTGGTGTTCTCAATCGCCTAAATCTACAAGGTCTCTTGATAAGGTTTAATCAACATTCTGGTATTCTATGTCACCATATTTTTGGGGTGTCTTTTGAATACGGAACCAGGAATCTTGGGTTCCAATTCCACAAGACCTTTTCGGGAGTCTCTCTCTTGATATGCAATCAACTGGAATTCTAGGACACCAGGAAATGTCTTGGCATCTACCTGAGTATGAAGCAGGAATTTCAGTAATGGGAGTCCTCATATACAGAACAGTACACGACCTATTGCTGTGGAAAAATAAGGAATCTTGTTACAAACGAGTCCTCCATTACAAACTTACAGAGTGTCTTGCTAAGAGATAACCACCAAGCAGGTTTTGGGAATAGGAATCTCGATAATGGGAGTTCTCATATCCAGGAAACTGCACTGTCTATTGCTACAGAAGAAGAAGGAATCTGGTTTAAACGTGTCCTCAATCCCCCAAAAAAACTTCAGGGTGTCTTGCTAAGGGCTAAACACGAAATTGGGGTTTTGAAGCATATTCTAGGGAAATGAAATCCTCATATACAGGCACCAGCACGGACTTTACCTAAGAAAGAATAAGGAATCTGGGTGACATGTTTCTCTATTCCCAAAAAATTCCATGGCGTCTTCCTAAGGTCTACACAACCATCAGGGTTTTGACCCATATATGTGGGAAAGTACTCATATATTAGCTACTGCATGGCATTGCTAAAAATAAGGAATCTGGGTTATATGAGTCATCAGTTCTGAATATCTACAGGGCATCTTGCTGACAGCTAAAGAAGAATTAGAGATTCGAGACATGAATGTGGGTAATAGCAGTCCTCATATACAGCAAACTACGTGGCCTCTTGCTAAGAAAAAAGAAGATATCTGTTTTACACGGTTCCTCAATCAAAAACTCTACATGGCATCTTACTAAGGGCTAAAAAGAATCAGGGTTTCGAAACAGGAATCTAGGGAAAGAGAGTCCTCACATACAGGCCACTATACGTCCTCTAAGTAAGGAAGAATAAAGAACTTTGTTGTACGAGTCCTCAATCCAAAAAATTCCCACAGTGTCTGCTATGGCACTAACAAGAAACAGCGCTTCGAGCTCTCCAAATGTTACAGAGCTATTTAGCATGTGGATATTATGCATCTGAAATTTCAGGACTCCAGCAACCTTCTGGTCCTTTTTAAAGTTGTAAACGGTTATCGGGCACTCCATGTCTGTTAGGTTCCTCAGAACAACTAAGGCCATATTCCAGGATAAAAAGAATCTTCTTGCCATATTTGTATGTAACTCTGGACTTAAGGTGAACCCTGTAAATCTTCCCATTCCATGTCTCTTTTTATTTTGAGAGGGGACAAGGGTTTTGCATTTACCAAATGTTTGGTAAGTATTTATAAAGTTAGCGTGGAATCATTGATTCCACTACCCTAGGAAATTTCTGGGCATCTGTCTTTTTGTATACAGAGTTTGAAATACACATCGACAGGGAAAATCAGGTCATCTTGCTGAGAACGAAAACAATATCCGGTTCTAGGAGTTCTCTTTATCCGGAATCTCCAGGGCCTGTTGATATGCTTTAATCAGCAATCTGGGCTTCTGGGATCCTACATTTTTCAGAGATACTGGCTCGATTGATACGCTAAATCTTTCATTACAGATCCACAGGAACTTTCTTGTCCTCTTGTTAGTAGTAATCAAGAATCTGGCCCTACAAATCCTTTTTTGTCCTGGGAACATCTACGAAAATAATCATGTTCCCCAGAATCAAAAGGCATATTGGTACGAAATCCCTAGATTCAGGTGACCTGAAACTACAGAAAATTCTTGTTGTCAGGCAAGTTGGAATAGGGATGTTGGGTTTTGAGAATTCCACATTTTGGGGAGGTCTGGTGAAGGGGAATCAGGAATCTTGGATTCCAGTTCCCCAAAAAACATTATGAGAGTCTTTCTCTTGACGTCCAAACAAATGGAATTCTCGGTCACCAGGAGCTGTCTTGGCATCATGCAGATTGAAGCGGGAAGCTGGGAAATGGGAGTCGTCATATACAGGAAACTACACGACATATTGCTAAGGAAGTATAAGGAATCTTGGTTACATGAGTCCTCATTCCCAAAAGCTACAGGTTGTCTTCCTCAGAGGTAATCACGAATCAGGTTTTTGAATTTGAAATCTGCGTAATGGAAGTCGTCACATACAGGAAACTTCACTGTCTATTGCTAAGTAAGAATATGGAGTATGTGTAACTCGTGTCCTCAATCCCCAAAGAGCTTCAGGTCGTCTTGCTATGGGCTAAACACGAATCAGGGTGTTTTAAGCATGAATCTGGGGAACTGGAGTCCTTATATACAGGCAACTACATGACATTTTGCTAAGAAAGAATAAGGAATTTGAGTTACACGAATCCTCAATCCCAAAAATCTACAGGGCATCTTGGAAAGGGCTAAAAAAGAATCAGAGTTTCGAAGCAGAATCTATGTAATGGGAGTCCTTATATACAGGAAAATACTTGGCCCCTTTCCAAGGAAGAGAAAGAATCGGGGTTTTAGCAGTCCCCAGTCCTAAAAATCAACAGGCCATCTGATGTGGGCTATATATAATAAGGGTTTAGAAGCTGCAACATAGGTAATAGCAGCCCTCATGTACAGAATCTTCATGATCTCTTGCTAAAGAGGAATAAGAAAGGTGTATTACATGCTTCCTCCATCACAATATCTACATGACATCTTGGTAAGGGCTAAACAAGAATCAGGGTTTCCAAACAGGTATGTCGGGAAAGGGCGTCCTCATATACAGGACACTACACGGCCCCTCAATAAGGAAGAATAAGGAGTCTGTGATACACTCATCCCCAATACGAAAAATTCTGAGGGTGTCTTGCTACGGGATAAACAAGAATTAGGGCTTCGAGCTCGTCTCATGTTTCGGAGATATTTGACTTGTGGTGATTATGAATCAGTGATTTTAGGACTCCTGCAACATTCTGGTCCTCTTAAGAGTTGTAAACTGGGGTCTGGTAGTAAAAGTTCCTTATGTTACTCTGGACAACTAAGGACAAATTCCCCGAAGAAAAGTATCTTCTTGCCATATTTGGATGTAACTCTGGTCTTAAGATGAACTTTGTAATCCTTAAATTTAAATATGCACTTTAATTTGGAGAGGGGCCGAGGGTTTTGCAGTTGCCAAATATTTAATACGAATTATTAAAATGTAACCAGTAATCATGGAGTCCACGTCGCTAGGAAACATCTGGGAATCTGCATATTTGAATACAGAAG
>NW_006979437.1:0-731 GCF_000164805.1 Carlito syrichta | reverse complement strand
AAAGAACATTATGGACGTCTTCTCTTGCTATCCAAAAAACTGGATTCTTGGTCTCAAGGAACTGTAACGGAATCCTGCAGAATGCAGCAGGAAGCAGGGTAATGGAGGTCGTCATATACTGGAAACTATACGTCATATTGCTAAGGAAGAATAAGGAATCTTCCTTATATGAGTCCTCAATCCCAAAACTACAGGCCATCTTCCTAAGACATAACAACGAATCAGGTTTTTGAAGTAGAAATCTGGGCAATGGGAGTCCTCACATACAGGAAACTTCACTGCCTATTGCTAAGAAAGAATAAGGAATCCGTGTTACTCGTGTCCTCAATCCCAAAAAAACTTCAGGTCATCTTGCTATGGGCTACACCGGAATAATGGTGTTTTCGAGCATGAATCTGGGAAATGGAGTCCTTATTTACAGGCAACTACATGACCTATTGCTAAGAAAGAATCAGGAATCTGGGTTACATGAGTTCTCAATCACAAAAATCTACAGAGCATCTTGGAAAGTGCTATAAAGAATAAGAGTTTTGCAGCAGGATTTATCTAATGCGAATCCTAATATAGAGGAAAATACACAGCCCTTTGTCAAAGAAGACAAAGAATCTGGGTTATAGCAGTGCTCAGACCTAAATATCAATAGACCATCTGCTGTGGGCTAAACAAGAATCAGGATTTAGAAGCTGGAACATAGGTAATAGCAGTCCTCATATGCAGAATCTCATGATCTG
>NW_006979436.1:0-668 GCF_000164805.1 Carlito syrichta | reverse complement strand
CCAGCAACATTCTTTTCAGAGCTAGAAAAAAATAACACAATAATTCATATGGAAACACAAATGAGCAAGTATAGCCAGAACAATCCTCAGCAAAAAAAAAAAAAAAAAAAGCAGGAGGTATCACATTACCAGACTTCAAACTTTACTATAAAGCTACAATAATCAAAACAGCTTGGTATTGGCCCAGGAACAGGCATATAGACCAATGGAATGGAATTGAGATTCCAGAAGCAAAACCTCAATTTCTCAACCAACTCATCTTCGACAAAGCCTCCACCAACTACCACTGGGGAGAGGAGAACCTATTCAGTAAATGGTGCTGGGAAAACTGGCTGACTACATGCAGAAGACTCATACAAGACCCCTGTCTATCCCCATACACAAAATTTAACTGTATTGGATCAGAGACCTAAATGTAAAACCTCAAACCATAAAAACCTCAGATAATGCAGGACACATACCCTTATGGAAATTGGAACTGGCATCCAATTCCTGAACAAAACTGAAAATGCATGGACCATTAGAGATAAGAAAAAAAACTTCTTTTGAAAGCTATATTTCTTTGAC
Source organism: Carlito syrichta (assembly GCF_000164805.1). Lineage (NCBI taxonomy): Eukaryota > Metazoa > Chordata > Mammalia > Primates > Tarsiidae > Carlito > Carlito syrichta. Next base: position 101 of record NW_006979436.1, on the reverse strand, counting down.
AAAGATAGATCATTACTTAGTAAAGATTTATGATTGAATGAACAAAGAGCAAGGGGAAAGCCTGGATGATAAAGTCTGTGCACTGAAAGTAATATCAATAG
>NW_006979435.1:0-496 GCF_000164805.1 Carlito syrichta | reverse complement strand
CAGCCCATATCCCACTATGGGAAGGGTGTGGATCCAGCAGGGCTGCTTCAGCTCCTGCCGCCGCTGCTGCTACAAACAGCAAGCACCAAGGAACATCTGTGGCAGCCGCTGTGAAAGAGGTGAATGTCCGGGCACTGCAGAGTTTCAGCCACACATCCGGGATGTGGCCTCACCCCAAGGATGAGAGAAAAATCTACACAAATGAAGAAAAACCAAAATAAGAATATGGGTCTCTCTCAGACCCCTGGGAGGGCAGACAATGAGAAAACTGACTTTGGAATGCAAACAATGAAGAGCCGCCAGAATGACTGGCCTCAAACTACAAACCTAGATAGCAAGACTTAAATGGAGAGATTAAAAAGAATTGAGGAGATACAAGAAGAAACTAGAAAGGAGATGATATCTGAGATAACAATAATAAAGAATACTGTGAATGAAATAAATAACAAACTGATAAGCATGAAAGCAGAATTACCCAAGCAGAAGAAAGAATTTG
>NW_006979434.1:0-3276 GCF_000164805.1 Carlito syrichta | reverse complement strand
TCTACCTAACTACTTAGGTAACATGCTGGCCAGTGAGCTGAATTAACTGCATGACTTAACTAGCTAGCCAGCTGACTTAACTAGGTAGCTATCCTCCTTTGCACCTGGCTAGACAGCTGACTTAACTAGCTGGCTACCTAGCTATTCAGAAGAATTAACTAGCTGACTTAACTAGGTACCTACCTAGTTAGCAAGCTGGCTGGGCAGCTGACTTAACTAGTTTACATATCCTGCTACACAGCTGGCTGGCTAGCTGACTTAACTAGCTGATTTAAGTAGCCAGAGTGCTGGTTGGTCAGCTGAATTAACTAGATGTCTTTACCAGCTAGCCAGTTCTCTAGTCATCTGACTTAACTAGCTAGCTACCTAGCTAGCCAGCTGGGAAGCCAACTGAATTAACTAGCTGACTTACCTAGTTATCCTGCTTGCTAGCCAGCTGACTTAACTAGCTTGCTACCTAGCTAGCCAGCTTGCTAGCCAACTGACTTAACTAGTTGACTTAACCAGCTAGCTATCTCGCTAGCCAGCTGACTCAACTAGATGACTTAACTAGTGAGCCAGCTGGCTACCCAGCTGACTTAACTAGCTCTCTACCTAGCTAGCTAACTGGCTAGCCAGTTGAATTACTACCTGACTTATTTAGCTAGCCAGCTGGCTAGCCAACTGAGTTAACTATCTCACTGCCTAGCTAGTCATCTGGTTAGCCACCTGACTTAACTAACTGACTTATATAGCCAGCCTGATTGCTAGTCAGCTGTATTAACTAGCTTGCTAAATATCTAGCGAGCTGGCTAGTCAGTTAGCATAACTAGGTGACTTAACTAGCTATCCAGCGGGCTAGACAGCTGACTTAATTATCTAGTTACCTGGCTAGCCAGCTGTCAAGCCAGCTGACTTAACTGGGTGTTATAACTAGCCTGCCAGCTGGATACTAGGCTGACATGACTGCTTAGCTACCTAGGTAGCCAGCTGGATAGCCAGCTGACTTAACTAGCTAGCTACCTATGTAGCTCACTGGTTTGCCAGATGACTTATCTACCTAGCTACGTAGCTAACCAGCTGGCTAGTGAACTGACTTAACTAGGTTGTTTACCTAGCTAGTTAACTGGCTAGCCAGCTGACTTAACTAACTAGCCACCTAGCTAGGCAGCTGGCTAGCCAGCTGACTTATCGCTGACTTAACAAGCTAGCAACCTGACTTAACTAGTGAACTTAACCAGCTAGCTATCTAGTTAGCCAGCTGGTATAGCAAGCTGGATTAACTAGCTGGCTACCTAGCTAACTATCTAGCTAGCTAGCTGACTTAACTAGCTGACTTAACTAGCTAACTAGCTGACATGAATAATTGACTTATATATCTAGTTTCCTAGCTAGCCAGCTGAATTAACTAGCTGAAATAACTAGCTAGCCTGATGTCTAGCCATCTGACTTAACTTTTTATCTAGCTAACCAGCTGGATAGCCAATTACCTTAATGAGCTGTCTTAACTAGCTATCCAGCTAGTTGCCAGTTGACTTAACTAGCTGACTTAACCAGCTGCCTTAAATAGCTGGCTAACTCTCTAGCCATCTGGATAGCCAGCTGACTTACATAGCTGATTTAAGGAAGCAAGCTGGCTAGCCAGCTCACTTAACTAGCTAGCTACCTACATAGCCAGGAGGCAAGCATGCTGACTTAAATAGCTGAATTAACCTGTTAGCCTGCTGGCTTATAAGCTGATTTATCTAGCTAGCTATCTACCTAACCATCTGGTTAGGTAACTGACCAAACTAGGTGACAATGAGTTACCCAGTTGGCTAGCCAGCTGACTTAACTCACTGACAGCACTAACTAGCCAGGTAGCTATCTAGCTGACTTAACTAGCTAGCTACCTACGTTACCAGTTGACTTGCCAGCTCTTTTAACTAGGTGAATTAACCAGAAAGCCAGCTGGCTAGCCAACTGACTTAACTGGCTAACTACCTAGCTAGCCAGCTGGTTAGTCTGCTGACTTAACTAGCAAATTACTTAGCTAGCCAGCTGACGTAAATAGATAGCTAACTAGCTAGCTACCTAGCTAGCCAGCTGACTTAAGTAGTTAGCTAACTACCTAGATACATAGCTAACAAATTGACTTAAATATTTAGCTGCCTAGCTAGCTAGCTGACTTAACCAGATGGCTACTGTGTTAGCTTACTCGTTATCTAATATGCTAGCTAGCTGACTTAATCATCTCACTTAACTCGTTAGCTAATGAGCGAGCTAGCTGACTAAACCAGCTGACTTAGCACATTAGCTAACAAGCCAGCTAGCAGACTAATCCAGATGACTTAACTGGTTAGCTAACTAGCTACCTATTATACTCAAACAGCTGACTCAATCCGTTTGCTATCTAGCTAGCCTGCTGACTCAACCAGCTGACTTAACATGTTAATTAACTAGCTCACTACCTGACTCCACCTGCTGATTTAACCCGTTAGCTAATTACCTAGCTAGCTGTCTTAACCATCTAACTAAATTACAAAGCTGACTTAACTGGCTGACTTTGCTAGCTGAATTAACTAATTAGCTAGCTGACTTAACTGGCTGACTTAACTAGTTAGCTAGCTGACTTAACTACCTGAATTACATAGTTAGCTAAGCAACTATTTAGCTAGCTGAATAGCTAGCTGACTTAACTAGTTAGCTAACTAGTTAGGTAGCAGACTTAGGCAGCTGACTTAAATAGTTAGCTAACTAGTGAGCTAGCTGTCTTAGCTAGCTGACTTAGCTAGCTATCTAGTTAGCTAGCTGACTTAGCTAGCTATCTAGTTAGCTAGCTGACTTAGCTAGCTATCTAGTTAGCTAGCTGACTTAGCTAGCTGACTTAACTGTTGGCGAGATACCTAGCTGACTTAATGAATTGGTTAATGAGTTAGCTAGCTGTTTTAACCATTTAGTAAATGAGTTAACTAGCTGCTTTAATTAGTTGGGTAATGAGTTAGCTAGGTGACTTAACTTGTTTGCTGACGATTCAGTCAATTACTTATATGGTTTAACATGTTGGCTGACTACTCGGCCTACTTGTTAGCTGGCATAAGAAGTCGGCCAACTAGTTGGGTGACTTGTTAGCCAGGTTAATTAGTTGACTGACGAGTTGGTCCACAAATTAGCTAAGTTAACTATTTGGCTGGCCAGTGTTCTGACCTAACTAGTTGGCCGACTAGTCGGCTGATTGGTTAACTGACTTAAATAGTTGGCTGACTAGTCAGCTGATCGGTTAGCTTACTTAACTAGTAGGCCAGCAAGTGAGCCCAT
>NW_006979433.1:0-694 GCF_000164805.1 Carlito syrichta | reverse complement strand
TTCTCCTTGACTTATTATTATCTGATACTACTTACCTTATTAGTGCCTTATGATACTACGAGCCTTAATTGTGTCGCCTGAAACTTTTTGCCATATTAGTGTCTTAGGATACTACTTGCCTTATTAGTTTCTATTGGTAGTACTTGCCTTATTAATGTCTTATGATACTACTTCCCTTATTGGGGTCTTTTGATACTACTTGCCTTATTATTGTCATCTGATACTACTTGCCTTATTAGTGCCGTCTGATTCTCCTTGCCTTTTTAATGCCATCTGATACTCCTTTCCTTATTAGTGCCGGATGATCCTCCTTGCCTCATTTGTGCCGTCTGATCCTCCTTGACTTATTCGTGCCGTCTGTTCATACTTACCTTATTAGTACAGTCTGATCATTCTTGCCTTATTAGTGCCGACTGATACTACTTGCCTTACTGCCATGCCTTATTGGTGCTATCTGAAATACTTGTCTTATTAATGCCGTCTGATACGCCTTGCCTTCTTAGTGCCATCTGATACTACTTGCCTTAATAGTGCCGTCTGATACTACTTGCCTTATTAGTGCGGTCTTATACTAATTGCCTTATTAGTGCCGTCCAATACTATTTGCCTTATTACTGCTGTCCTATACTACTTGCCTTTTAGTGCCGCCTGTTATACTTACCTTAGTAGTGTCATCAAATACTTCTTGCCTTAT
>NW_006979432.1:0-751 GCF_000164805.1 Carlito syrichta | reverse complement strand
CAGCATGTTACTTCTAAATGGAAGGTGGGCAATACACAAAATACAGTTTGAGAAAGTAAAAACAAGATTGCATTTAGAACTGAGGGAGATAGAGAGAGAAAAAATATATGTTTATGTATTGTTCCATTTAGAAGAACTGAATTTTTTATTTTGGTTGTTGTTGCTCAATGCAATTATTTTTCCTCTTTATTCAATTCTACATTTTTAAATTAATTAGGAAAAAATTTAATGTTGTCTCTGAAATGGATTAGTTTTCTTCTGAGCAAATCATTTAGCCACTTGATATTCTATCATATGGAGAGATTTATGTGACAACACTTTTTTTAAAAAAAACAAGTGACTGACATAAAGAAAGTTAAGTGGAATATTGGTATTGAACAAGACATTTAATTTCTCCTCTATGTGAAGAAATTTTAGTGTTGGCTGGGTTTCTGCAAAGTAAATGTGAAAGATAAAATAAGTATATTCCTTTTTTGTTTTTCAGCCAAAAAATGTCAAAAGAGCAGCATTTCTTTTTTATTTATTTGTCTGCTTGGTTCTAAAGGGCTATGGTTTAAAAGGGCTGTAGTTTAAAAATTCCAGTATAGATGAAGAGAGAGACCAAACGTTTTGGACATTCAGGATGAGTTAGTGCAAGCACATGCAAATTAAAGCAAGAGAAGAGATAAATATAGAATGTATTGATAGTTATTTTCTGAAAATTTTACAGCTTGGTCTGTTAAACAGTGTGTCATATAAGCAGCTTAAGACT
>NW_006979431.1:0-457 GCF_000164805.1 Carlito syrichta | reverse complement strand
TGATACTACTTGCCTTGTGATTGTCGTCTGATACTGCTTACCTTCTTAATGTCGTCTAATACTACTTGCCTTATTATTGAAGTCTGATATTATATGCCTTAATAGTGTCGTCTGATACTACTTGCATTATTATTTTCTTACGATACTAATTTCCTTATTAGTGTCTTATGATAATACTTGCATTATTATTTTCTTTTTTTTTTTTTTTTTTTAACATGAACTAACTTTATTTAATTATTGTCTGCGTAGTCCGTTTTGCATTGCTATAAAGGAATACCTGAGGCTGGGTAATTTATTTATTTATTTTTTTAATAATTAATCAGTATTTTTATTATAGTTTTGTGGGGTACAGTTAAGGGTTAGGTGTACAATTACGTTTCATTCAGACACCCTGTTGATAAGAGGTGTTTTCCCAGCCCCAGACAGATATTTGCTACTGTTAATCCCCTCCCCCTCG
>NW_006979430.1:0-742 GCF_000164805.1 Carlito syrichta | reverse complement strand
CCTGTCCCTAAAAACATCAGAATCATATACAGATTATCAACTGCACAGGGTGTGCTCAGAGGGTGACTGGCATTAGAGCCTCTAAAAATGGGATTGGGAGGAAAGAAATGTCCCCGGGTGAGAAATCTGCCCCTGGTCGTTCTTGGGTGAGGTCCTCATTGCAGAGTCAGAAGGTCAGCCTGCCTGGGGCACATTTCACACCTTTGAGAGGTGAGCGGGCAGGAACCCGGGCAGGGAACCTTGGGAACTCCCACAGCAAAATTGGGGGGCTGCCATTGGGGTGTTTGGGGATGGAAGGTGCAGAGCTTGAGGGACCTTACCATATGGGGGAACGGGGGTAAAAACTGAGGGTAGAAGGTTTGTAGGAGAATGGATTTCTTTCTTCCTTCCTTCCTTCCTTCCTTTCTTTCTTTCTTTCTTTCTTTCCTTCCTTCCTTCCTTCCTCCTTCCTTCCTTCCTTTCTTTTTTCTTTCTATCTATCTTTCTTTCTTTCTTTCTTTCCTTCCTTCCTTCCTTTCTTTTTTCTTTCTTTCTTTCTTTCTTTCTTTCTTTCTTTCTTTCTTTCTTTCTTTCTTTCTTTCTTTCTTTCTTCCTTCCTTTCTTTCTTTCTTTCTTTCCTTCCTTCCTTCCTCCTTCCTTCTTTCCTTTCTTTTTTCTTTCTTTCTTTCTTTCTTTCTTTCTTTCTTTCTTTCTTTCTTTCTTTCTTTCTTTCTTTCTTTCTTTCCTTCTTTTTCTTTCCTCA
>NW_006979429.1:0-750 GCF_000164805.1 Carlito syrichta | reverse complement strand
AATTCAGCTGGCCATCCTGCTGGCTAGCTAATTAAGTCAGATAGTTTAGTTCAGATTACCAGCCAGCTGGCTAGCTAGGTAGCTAGCTAGTTAAATCAGCTAGTTATTCAGCTGGAGAACTAGGTAGCTAGCTAGTTAAATCAGCTAACTAGCTGGTTATGTCAGTTAGTTAAATCAGCTGGCTAGCCAGCTGCCAATGATTGGTAGCTAAATAGTTAAGTCAGCTGGCTAGCCAGGTGGCTAGCTAGTTGTCACCTAATTAAGTCAACTCACTTGCCTGCTGGTTAGCTAGGTAGTTAAGTCAGCAGGCAAGCCAGCTATCTATATAGGTACATAGCTAGTTAAGTCAGTTCGCTAACCATTAGGCTATCTAGTTATATCAGCTAGTTAAGTCAGCTGACTGTCAAGCTGTCTAGGTAGGTAGCAAACTAGTTAAGTTTGATGGCTAGCCAGCTGACTACTTCATTAAGTCAACTAGTTAAGTCAGCTGTCTAGGCTGCTGGCTAGCTAGATAGCTAGGCAATTAAGTCAGTTGGCTCTCCAGCTGGTCAGCTAGTGAAGTCAGCTAGTTTACTCAGTTGGCTAACAGGCTAGGTAGCTAGTTAAGTCAGCACGTTGTCAGTTGTCAAGCCAGTTGGCTAGCTAGTTAAAAAGCTAGTTAAGTAAGATGGGCAGCAATCTGGCTCGCTAGATATTTCAGCTATTAAGTCAGCTGGCTATAGGAAGCTTGCTAGTTAAGTCAGCTAGATA
>NW_006979428.1:0-5934 GCF_000164805.1 Carlito syrichta | reverse complement strand
AAGGCAAGTAGTATCATAAGACAATAATAAGGTGAGTAGTGTCATAAGATAGTAATAAGTTAAGTAGTATCATAAGTCACTAATAAGGCAAGTAGTATCAGACGACACTAAGAAGGCAAGTAGTATCAGACGATACTAGGAAGTCAAGTAGTATCAGACGACAGTAAGAAGGCAAGTAGTATCATTAGACTCTAATAAGGCGAGTAGTATAATAAGATACTAATAAGGTAAGTAGTATCATATGACACTAATAAGGCAAGTTGTATCAGAAGACACTAATAAAGCAAGTAGTATCAGACGACACTAATAAGACAAGTAGTATACTAAGACACTCATAAGGCAAGTGGTATCAGACGACACTAATAAGGCAAGTAGTATCATAAAACACTAATAAGCCATGTAGTACCATAAGACACTATTAAAGTAAATACTATCCGAAGACACTAATAAGGCAAGTAGTGTCAGAAGACAGTAATAAGGCAAGCAGTATCATAAGACACTAATTAGGCAACTAGTATCATAAGATACTATGAAGGCAAGTAGTATCATAAGACACTAATAAGGCAAGTATTATCAGACAACACTAATAAGGCAAGTAGTAACAGATGACACAAATAATTCAAGTAGGATCAGACGACACTAATAAGGCAAGTAGTATCAGACGACACTAATAAGAAAAGCAGTATCAGATGACACTAAAAAGGCAAATAGTATCCTAAGACACTAATAAGGCAAGTATTATCATAAGTCACTAATAAGGCAAGTAGTGTCCTAAGAAACAAATAAGACAAATAGTATCATACGCCACTAATAAGGCAAGTCCTATCATAAGACACTAATAAGGCAAGTAGTATCTTAAGACACTAATAATGCAAGTAGTATCATAAGACACTATTAAGGCAATTAGTATTATATGAAACTAATAATGCAAGTAGTATCATAAGAAACTAAGAAGATATGTAGTATCCAAATACACTAATGAGACTAGTAGTATCATAAAATACTAATAATGTTAATAGTATCATTAGACTCTAATAAGACAAGTAGTATCATTAGACATTAATAAGTCAAGTAGTATCATAAGACACTATTAAGGCAAGTAATATCATAAGCCACTAATAAGGCGAGGAACATTATAAGACACTAATAAGCAAGTAGTATCAGAAGACACTAATAAAGCTAGTAGTATCAGACGACACTAATAAGGCAAGCAATATCAGACGACACTAATAAGGCAAGTAGTATTATATGACACTAATAAGTCAAGTAGTATCAGATGACACAAAAAAGGCAAGTAGTATCAGACGACACTGGTAAGGAAAGTAGTATCAGACGACACTAAGAAGGCAAGTAGTATCAGCCGACACTAATAAGGCAAGGAGTATCAGACGACACTAAGAAGGCAAGGAGTATCTCACGACACTAATACACAAATAGTATCAGACGACACTACTAAGGCAACTATATCAGACGACACTAATAAGGCAAGTAATATTAGAAGACAATAATAAGGCAAGTAGTATCAGATAACACTAATAAGGCAAGTAGTATCAGACGACAATAATAATGCAAATAGTATCTTAAGACACTAATAAGCACATAGTATCATAAGACACTAATAAGGCAAGTAGTATCCGACGATAGTAATAATCCAAGTAGTATAATAAGACACTAATTAGGCAAGTAGTATCACACGACATTAATAAGGCAAGAAGTATCAGACGACATTCATAAGGCAACTAGTATCTCACGAAATTCATAAGGGAACTAGTATCAGATGACACTATTAAGGCGAGTAGTATCATAAGACATCAAGAAGGCATGTAGTATCATAAAACACTAATAATGCAACTAGTATCAGAAGACACTAATCAGGAAAGGAGTATCAGGAGACAATAATGAGGCAATTAGTATCAGACGACACAAGTAAGGAAAGTAGAATCATAAGACACTAATAAAGCAAGTAGTATCAGACGACACCAATAATTCAAATAGAATCGTAATACACTAATTAGTCAAATAGTACCATAAGACACTACTAAGGTAAGGAGTATCATAATACACTAATAAGACAAGTAGTATCATAAGACACTAATAAGGCAAGTAGTATCAGATGATTCTAATAAGGAATGTAGTATCATAAGACACTAATAAGGCAACCACAATTATAAGTCACTGATAAGGTAAGTGGTTTCAGACGTTACTAATAAGGCAAGTAGTATCATAAGACAATAATAAGGCGAGAAGTAACATAAGACTCTATTAAAATAAATAGTAATATAAGACACCAATAAGGCAAGAAGTGTCATAAGACATTATTAATGCAAATAGTACTATAATACACTAATAAGGCAAGTAGTACCAAAAGACATTACTAAGGCAAGTAGTATCATAAGAGACTAATAAGGCAAGGGGTATCATAAGACACCAATAATGCTAGTAGCATCATAAGACTCTAATAAGGCAAGTAGTATCATAAAACACTAATACGCAAGTATTATCAGATGACACTAATAAGAAAAGCAGTACCAGATTAAACTAATAAGGCCAGTAGTAGCAGACGACACAATTTATGCAAGGAGAATCTCATGACGCAAATGCGGCAAATAGTATCAGACGACACTAATAAGGCACGTCATATCAGACGACAATAATAAGGCAGGTAGTATCAGACGACACTAATAAGGCAAGTAGTATCAAACGACACTAATAAAGCAAGTAGTATAAGACGACACTAATAAGGTAAGTAGTATCAGACGACACGAATAAGGCAAGCAGTATCAGACGACACTAATAAGGCAAGTAGTATCAGATGACACTAACAAGGCAAGTAGTATTGGACGACACTAATAAGGCAAGTTGTATCAGACGACACTAATAAGGGAAGCAGTATCAGACGACACTAATAAGGCAAGTACTATCAGACGACACTTAAAAGGAAGGTAATATCATACGACTGTAATAAGGCAAGTAGTATCAGACTACACTAATAAGAAATGTAGTGTCATAAGAAACTTATAAAGCAAGTAGTATAAGACTACACTAATAAGGGAAGTAGTATCAGACTACACTAATAAGGCAAGTAGTATCAGACGACACTCATACCCCAAGTAGTATCATTAGACACTAATAAAGTAAGTAGTATCATTAGAGACTAAAAAGGCAAGTAGTATTAAAAGACATTAATACGGCAAATAGTATCAGATGACACTAATAAAGCAAGTATTATCCTAAGACACTAACCAGGTAAGTGGATCATATGACACTAATAAGGCAAGTACTATCATAAGACACTAATAATCCAAGTAGTATCACAAGACACTAATAGGGAAATTAGAAAAGTAACACATTATTATGGTAAGGAGTATCAGACGAAAATAAGGCAAGTGGTATCAGATGACACTAATAAGGCAAGTAGTATCATGACAGGACACTAATAAGGCTAGTATAATCATAAGACACTAACAATGCAAGTAGGATCATATGACATTAATAAGGCAAGTAGTATCATAAGACACTAATAAGGCAAGTATTATCATAAGGCAATAACAAGGCAAGTAGGATCATATGACACTAATAAGGCAAGTAGTATCATAAGACATTAATAAGGCAAGTAGTATCATAAGACATTAATAAGGCAAGTAGTGTCAGACGACAATACTATGGCAAGTAGTATCATAAAACACAAAAGAGGCAAGTAGAAACAGATGACACTAATAAGGCAAGTAGTATGATAAGACAATAATAAGGCAAGTAGTATCAGACGACACTAGTATGTCAAGTTGTATCAGATGACACGAATAGGCAAGTAGTAGTAGCCGACAATAATAAGGCAAGTAGTATCAGACGACACTTACAAGGCAAGTAGTATCATAAGACACTAATAAGGCAAGTAGTATCAGACGACACTAATAAGGAAAGTAGCATCATAAGACACTAATAAGGAAAGTACTATCACACGACACTAATAAGGCAAGTAGCATCAGAAAACACTAATAAGACAAGTAGTATTATACGACACTAATAAGGCAAGCAGTATCAGACGACACTAATAAGGCAAGTAGTATCAGAAGACACAAATAAAGCAAGAAATAACAGATGACACTAATAATTTAAGTAGTATCAAACGTCAACAATAAGGCAAGTAGTATCATATGACACTAATAAGGCAAGTAGTATCATAAAACACAAAAAGTACAAGTGGTATCAGACGACACTAATAAGGCAAGTGGTATCAGACGACACTAATAAGGCAAGTGGTAACAGACGACACTAATAATTTAAATAGTATCAAACGACAATAATAAGGCAAGTAGTATCATAGTACACTAACAAGGCAAGTAATATCAGATGACACTAATAAGGCAAGTCGTATCATTAAAAACAAAAAAGGCAAGTAGTATCAGATGACACTAATAAGGCAAGTAGTATCATACAACACTAATAAGGCAAGTAGTATCAGACGACACTAATAAGGCAAGTAGTATCAGATGACACTAATAAGGGAAGTAGTATTAGACGGCATTAATAAGGCAAGTAGTATCAGATGAAACTTATAAGGCAAGTAATATCAGAAGACACGAATAAGACGAGTATCAAAAGACACTGATAAGGCTAGTAGTATCAGACGCCACTAATAAGACAAGAAGTAACATAAGACACTAATAAGGCAAGTAATATCCGATGACACTAAAAGGGGAAGTAGTATCAGATGACACTAATATGGCAAGTAGTATCAGACGACACTAATAAGGCAAGAAGCATAAGACACTAATAAGGCAAGAAATATCAGGCGATACTAAAGAGGCAAGTAGTATCAGACGACACTAATAAGGCAAGTAGTATCAGACGACACTAAATAGGCAAGTAGTATCACACAGCAATATGAAGGCAAGTAGAATCAGATGGCAGTAATCATGCAAGTAGTATCAGACGGGACTAACAAGGCCAGTAGTATCAGACAGCACTGACAAAGCAAGTAGTATCAGACGGCACAGCAAATCAAGAGGTGTCAGACGGTATTGACAAGGAAAGTAGAATCAGACGACACTAACAAGGCAAGTAGTATCAGACGACAATAGTATGGCAAGTAGAATCAGACGATACTAATAAGGCAAGTAGTATCATAAGACACTAATAAGGCAAGTAGTATCAGTCGACACTAATAAGCCAAGTAGTATCATAAGACACCAATAAAGCAAGTAGAATCATAAGACAGTAATAAGGCAATTAGTATCATACGACACTAGTAAGGCAAGTAGTATCAGACGACACTAATAAGGTAAGTAGTATTAGACGACATTAACAGGCAAGTAGTATGATACGACACTTATATGGCAAGTAGTATCATAAGACACTATTAAGGCAAGTAGTATCATAAGACACTAATAAGTTAAGTAATATCAGATGACCCTAAGAAGGCAAGTAGTATCAGAAGTCACTAATAAGGCAAGTAGTATCATAGGACATTAATAAGGCAAGTAGTATCAGACAACACTAATAAGGCAGGTAGCATCAGACGACACTAATAAGGCAAGTAGTATCATAAGATACTAATAAGGCAAGTAGTATCTGACGACACTAAGAAGGCAAGTAGTATCAGATGACCCTAAGAAGGCAAGTAGTATCAGAAGTCACTAATAAGGCAAGTAGTATCAGAAGACACTAATAAGGCAAGTAGTATCATAAGACACTAATAAGTTAAGTAATATCAGATGACACTAATAAGGCAAGTAGTATCTACGACACTAATAGGGCAAGTAGTATACCACAGAACTAATAAGGGAGTAGTATCAGGCAAAAGTAATAATCAAGTAGTATCGTAAGACACTAATAAAGCATGCAGTATCATAAGACACTAATATGGCAAGTAGTATTTAAGACACTAATAAGGTAAGTAGTATCATAAGACACTAATAAGGCAAGTGATATCAG
>NW_006979427.1:0-837 GCF_000164805.1 Carlito syrichta | reverse complement strand
TTGTAATGGTGGCCCCAGTAAATGGACCTCTACGTTGATAGAAGACCTAGAGACTGGACCTCTTCTCTAATATGTCTCAGTGACTGACCTTTCAATGTGATGGGCACCCCAATGACTGGACTTCTGTGTTAGCAGTTCCAGTGACTATTCCTACTCTATGATGAGTAACCCAGTGACTGGCCCTCTTATAACTGTCCCAGTGACTTGACCTCCTCTGTGATGGAGTCCTCAGTGACAGACCCTCCAGTGTTTTGTGCCTCATTGACCCTCCTCTCTTATCAGTGCGCCAGTCACAGACTCTCCTCTGTAAGCAGTCCCCCAATAGCTTGCTGTTATCTGTGAAAGGATCCTTAGTGACTAGCCACCTCTATGTTTGGTACCCAAGTGACTGAATCTTCACGTTTTGGATGCTTCTTTGACTGGCTCTCCTCTGTAATGGGTGCCCGGATAATTGGCTCTCATCTGTGATAGATGTACCAGTGATTAGTCTTCTTATGTGATTGGTGCCCCAGTGACTGGTCCGCCTGCATAATGGGTGCCCCATGGAAAGGCCCTTTTCTTCCATGGGAATCCCAATGGATATATGCTTCCTTCTTAATGTGTGCCGCAGTAACTAGCCAACCTATGTGATAAATGTCATAGTGACTGGCCTTCCTTAAAAATGGGGTTGCACTTACCCTCTTTTTTGTGATGAGTCCCCCAGTGATTGGCCCTCCTTTAAATGGGTTCCATAATTTCTGCCTATCCTCTCTGGATCTCCTTTGTAGTGAGTGTCACAGACAGTGTTCCTCCTATGTGGTTGGTGTCTCAGAGACTACCTAACCTCTGGTATGAGTG
>NW_006979426.1:0-556 GCF_000164805.1 Carlito syrichta | reverse complement strand
TCCGCCGTCTGTGGAGGCGCGACGTGTCTGGTTTCGCAGTCAGCACGGCCGTCAGCTGCGCATGGGCCGAACTCCTCGGTCTACGGAGGCTCGGAGGGCCGGGTCGCCCAGTCTGCAGCTGCCGCGGGGAGTCCGGCTCCGAAACTGGCAGCGACGCAGGGAGCCTGGCCTAGCGGTCCTTGGCTGCCCTGGGGCCTGCCTCCTGGGTGGGCGGCGGCGCAGGGAGACGGGCTCTGCGGTGCGCGGCGGTGGGGACCACCCCATTCTGGGGTCCGCAGCCGTCATCCACGTGGGGGCTCAGCTCCTCTGCGGAGGCGCGGGAGGCCTGGCTTCGTGGTTGACAGGGCTCAGGGGGCCTGGCTCCGGGGTCTGCCGTCTTTGAGTCTGGGGTGCCGGCTCCTCAGTCTGTAACGGAGCAGAGAGCCAGGCTCTGTGTTCCGCAGCAGTGAGAAGGGCCCGAATCCACCATCCAAGACACTGTTGGAACCCAGCTCCTTGATCGTGGGTGCGGGGGAGGCCGGTTCCACGGGGCATGGCGGCGTGGGGAGCCCTGCTC
>NW_006979425.1:0-835 GCF_000164805.1 Carlito syrichta | reverse complement strand
AAAAACATCAGAATCGTATACAGATTATCAACTGCACAAGGGTGTGTTCAGAGGTTGACTGGCGTTAGAGCTTCTAAAAAATGGGATTGGGAGGAAAGAAATGTCCCCGGGTGAGGGAATCTGCCCCTGGCCGTTCTTGGGTGACGTCCTCATTGCAGAGTCAGAGGGTCAGCCTGCCTGGGGCACATTTCACACCTTTGAGAGGTGAGTTGGCAGGAACCCGGGCAGGGAACCTTAGGAACTCCTGCAGCAAAATTGGGGGGCAGCCATTGGGGTGTTTGGGGATGGAAGGTGCAGAGCTTGAGGGACCTTGCCATATGGGGGAACGGGGAGTAAAAACTGAGGGCAGAAGGTTTGCAGGAGAATGGATTTCTTTCTTTCTTTCTTTCTTTCTTTCTTTCTTTCTTTCTTTCTTTCTTTCTTTCTTTCCTTCCTTCCTTCCTTCCTTCCTTCCTTCCTCCTTCCTTCCTTCCTTCCTGTCTTTCTTTCTTTCTTTCTTTCTTTCTTTCTTTCTTTCTTTCTTTTTCTTTCCTCATTAGGCTGCCTAGGATGCACTCAAACCGCCCAACTCAGGCCTTCCTCTCGTCCTGGACCTACCAAACTTCTGTGATCACAGGCTTTCCATTTGATGGTTATTCTGGTCTCCTGCTTGGTCTTGAATACTGGGCCAGAGGCGATCCTCCTGCCGGGGCCTGCCCAAAACCATGGTTTTCTGGGTTTTTCTTGGGGTCGAGGTGTGGGCTTGCTATGGTATCCAGCCTGGTCTGGAACTCCTGGCTTCGGACATATTCCTGTCTTGGCCTCCTGAGTGCCAAGGAGACAGGCATGAATCTCC
>NW_006979424.1:0-776 GCF_000164805.1 Carlito syrichta | reverse complement strand
TTTGATAATTAGGGTAACACTGACTTCATAGAAGCTCTTCCGGAAAATGGAAGCAGAGGGAATACTTCCCAATTCATTCTGTGAGGCTACAATTACCCTTGTGCTAGAAAGTGAGCCCCAGTGTAAACTAGGGCCTTGCAAAGATTTTGATGTGTCCTTGAAGGTTCAACCTTGGTAACAAACATACCGCCTTGGTGAGGGAGCTCAGGTGAGCAGTGTTGATGGTAGGAAAGACTGTGTGAACATTTGGGGAGGGATGGGGAGTAAATGGGGACTTTATATACAACCAGGCTTCTGATCCCTGGTTCCAGACACCTGGATTCAACCAACCTTGGATGGAAAAAATAAATTAGCAACAAAACAATTTCAAAAATACACATTTACTTATTTAATTTGCAGACAGGATCTTGCTCTGTTACTCAGGCTGGAGTGCAGTGGGATAATCAAAGCTCACTGCAGCCTCAAACTCCTGGGCTCACACGGCCTCCTGCCTCAGCCTACTGAGCAGTTGGGACTACAGATGTATACCACCATGCCTGGCTAATTAAAAAAAATTATTTTTGTAGAGATGGGGTCTCCTCATGTTTTCCAGGTTGATCTTGAATTCCTGGACTCAAGCAATACTCTCACCTCAGGCTGCCAAATTGTAGGATTGTAGGCATGAGCCAAATTGCTCAACCAATAATACAGATTTTTTAAAATGCCCGCTTCTCCAATTACCAGGAAAGTCATTGTCATTGAGGTTGGCACCTGTCAAGGACAATCCTACCATGGCT
>NW_006979423.1:0-709 GCF_000164805.1 Carlito syrichta | reverse complement strand
GGCAAGAAGTATCATAAGACATAATAAGGAAAGTAGTATGTACAACACTAATAAGGCAAGTAGTATCAGACGACATTAATAAGGCAAGCTGTATCAGATAACACTAATAAGGCAAGGAATATCAGACGACACTTCTACGACAAGTAGTATCAGATGACACTAATAAGGCTAGTAGTATCAGACGACAGTAGTAAGGCAAGTAGTATCAGATGACACTAGGAAGTCAAGTAGTATCAGACGACACTAATAAGGCAAGTAGTAACACATGACACTAATATGGCAAGTAGTATCCCACAACACTAATAAGGCAAGAGGTAATTGGGGACACTAATAAGGCAAGTAGTTTCAGATGACACTAAGAAGGCATGTTGTATCAAACGACCCTAATAAGGCAAGTAGTATCAGACGGCAATAATAAGGCAAGTAGTAGCAGACGACACTAATAAGGCAAGTAGTATCAGACGACAATAATAAGGCAAGTAGTATCAGATGAAACAAATATGTCAAGAAGTATCAGATGACAACAATAAGGCAAGTTTATGAGACGACACTAATAAGGCAAGTAGTATCAAATGACACTAATAAGGCGAGTAGTATAATAAGACACTAATAAGTCCAGTAGTATTATAAGACATTAATAAGTTAAGTAGTATCATAAGACACAAATAAGGCAATTGCTATCAGATGTCACTCATAAGGCAAGTGGTTT
>NW_006979422.1:0-772 GCF_000164805.1 Carlito syrichta | reverse complement strand
GGTTAGCTAGGTAGCTAGCTTGTTAAATCAGCTGGTTATCCAGCTGGCTACCTATGTACCTAGGCAGTTAAGTCAGTTGGCTAGCCAGCTGTCTAGCTAGTTAAGTCACATAGTTAAGTCAGCTGGCTAGACAGCTGGCTAGCTAGGTAGCTAGATAGTTATGTCAGCAGTCTAGACCACTGGCTATCTAGTTAAATCTCCTACTTGAGTCAGTTGTCTATACAACTGGCTAGCCAGGTAACTTGCTAATCAACTCAGCTGGCATGGCAGCTGGCTAGCTAGTTAAGTCACCTAGTTTAGTCAGCTGGCTAGCCAGCTGGCTAACTATATAACAAGCAAGTTAATTCAGCTGACTAGCAAGCAGGCCAGCTATTTATGTAAGTTGGTTAAGTCAGCTGGTTAGCCAGTTGGCTAGCTAAGTAGCGAGCTAGTTATTTCAGTTGGCTATCCAGCTTGCTAGGTAATTAAGTCACCTAGTTATGTGAGTAGGCTAGCCAGCTAGCTATGTAGAGAGTTAGTTAAGTCAGCTGGCTAGTGAGCTGGCTAACTAGTTATGGCAGCTAGTTGACTCAGCTGGTTAGCCAGTTGTCAAGCAGGTTAAGTCAACTAGTTAATTCAGCTGGTTTCCCAGCTGGCTAGCTAGGTAGCAAGCAAGTTAAGTCAGTTGTCTAGCCAGCTAGCAAGTCATCTGGCTAGGTAGGTAGCTAGCTAGTTAAGTCATTTAGTTAAGTCAGCTGTCTAGCCAGCTGCATAGCAGAGTAGCTAGCTAGTT
>NW_006979421.1:0-708 GCF_000164805.1 Carlito syrichta | reverse complement strand
CTTTAGAACTAAAAAGAACTAAAAGAAATCCCTGCTAATAATCACAAAGAGCGTACTATTTTTTGTTAACCCCATGCAACCTGGAATCAGCATTTATTCTCATTTAAAAAGTGGGGAAAAAAAAGCGAGAACAGTATCTGCAGTGTACAAAACATCCTGACCAAACAGAGCCTTGATCAGGATTAACTCTTTTGGGCATTTTGAAGTCAATAAGTGCCTGCACTTTTTCCAGCCAAGTCAAAATCATAACATAGAAAGAGAGTTATGTAAGGCAAACCTGAGCTGTAAAGAGGAAGAGAGACCATTTTCTTTATGTAAAAGTAAGCGATGTGGCTAGAGTTGCTTCTCATATCTTTAGATACCGACTGTTCACTAGTTCCAAATCTCGAGGGGAATACTCACAAGAAGCAGATTGTGGGCTCACTCACAAAGCATAAACAGGTTCTGGAGCGTTTCAACACTTTCCCTGGTTTGGCCAGAAACCAGGCATCCATGGACCTTTAAAACATAAGGCTGGGCTCGGTCACTCAGTCCGTAATCTCAGCAATTTGGGAGACTGAGGTGAGTGAATTGCCTGAGCCCATGGGTTTGAGATCAGCCTGGGCAACTTTTCAAGATCTTGTCTCTACAATAAATCCAAAAATTAGCCGGGCATAGTAGTGTGCACCTCCACTTCTCACCTGCCTTCTCTCTGAACTTATACTTACA
>NW_006979420.1:0-787 GCF_000164805.1 Carlito syrichta | reverse complement strand
TGCCCCACAGCAAAAGACACATGTGAGCTCATGGAACAGAATGCCCCGAGTTAGGGTGACCATTGGGCATAGAGATCAAGGAGGTCCGACAACATCTCGGTCAGCCTGGGTTCTGGTCGCCTGGTGTGCCTCCTTTGGGTGGTGGGAAGACCCCTTTCTCTTTCAATCACTCCATCATCCCACGCCCATGCTGACCTTTCCCTGGGGAGCCATGGGCCCCCATTATGATGCACATTGGAGACTTCTTTTTTGTATCCACAGTCTCCTTCACACGTGCCTGGGTGCAGCACCATGCTCGTTACTTCCTGGGCCTCAACCTGCGGGGATCAGGCGGTCCTCCCACCTTGGCCCTCGAGCAGCCTCGGCTCAGGTGGCACCACGCCTGACATGATTTTCAGACCCTCTCACTGAGATGAGGTCTGGTCATGTAGCCTGGGCTGTTCTCTGACCCCAGGTATCAGGCAGCCTCCCACTGCAGCATCCCAGAGCTCAGGACTGATAGATGTGAGCCATGATGCCCAGCCTGGAATCACCTGTGTTGTCAGCAGGGGTGATGCAAAAGTATGCCTTGGGATGGAGGCCACAGCATTCTGTGTAGCTGGGAGTGTGGGCACCACCATGCAAGCCTCAAGGGTTTGCATTCTGGGAAGTGAAAAAGGTCTTGTTACGTGGCCCAGGCTGGTCTCGAACTCCAGGCCTCCAGAGTTCCCTCACCTCAGCCTCCCAGAGCTACAGCTTGATTTTTCTGCCATTCCACCATCTTTGGGGAACTCTATGCCCAGGCTGA
>NW_006979419.1:0-5849 GCF_000164805.1 Carlito syrichta | reverse complement strand
TCCCAAAGGTACAGGAGAGGACTTTCATGGGTGGAGGGCTCTCCCATCATGTGTAGGGACAGTCTTCATGGGTGCAGGGCCCTCCCATCATGTGCTGGACAATCTCCCGCGGGTGTAGGATTTTCTTGTCTGGTACAGGACAGGCTTTCTTGGGTGCAGGGCTGTCCCATCTGGTGCAGGACAGGCCTCCTTGGGTGCAGGGTTCTCCCATCAGGTGCAAGACAGGCTTACTTGGCTGCTAGACTCTCTCTCATCAGGTGAAGGACAGTCTCTCACAGGAGCAGGACTTTGTCAGTTAGGGACTAGGATCTCTTAGATGCAGGGCTCTTCCATCAGGTGCAGGTCAGGCTCTCTTGGGTGCAAGGCTCACCCATCAAGGGCAGGATAATCTCTTTTGCGTGCAGGGACTCTTGTCAGGTAATGGACGGAGTCTTCCAGGTGCAGGGCTCTCCCATCAGGACAGGCTCTTGGGTGTAGGACTCTCCCATCAGGTTCAGGACAGGTTCTTAGGTGCAGGGCTCTCCCATCAGGTGCAGGGCACGCCCATCAGGTGCTGAAAAATCTTTCTTGGGTGTAGGACTTTCTTGTCTGGTATGGGACAAGCTCTCTCAGGTGCAGGGCTCTTCCATCAGGTGCAGTACAGACTCTTGGGTGTGGGGTTCTTCCATCAGGGGCAGGCTAATCTCTCTTGGGTGCAGGGATTTCCTGTCAGGTACAGGACAGACTGTCTCAGGGGCAGGGCAATCCCATCAGGTGCAGAATATGCTTCCTTGGGTGCTAAGTTCTCCTATCAGTTGCAGCAGAGGCTTACTTGTGTGTCGGCCTCTTTAATCAGGTGCAGGACAATCTCTCTTGAGTGCAGGGCTTTCTTGTCAGATATATGACAGACTATCACAGGTTTACGGCTCTCCCATCAGGTGTAGGGCAGGCTTTTTTGGTTGCAGGGCTGTCCCATCTGCTGCAGGACAGGCCTTCTTGGGTACACGGCTCTACAACAGGTGCAGTACAGGTTTACTTGAGTGTAGGGCTCTCTCATCACATGCAGTACAATCTCTTGAAGGTGTGGGCTTTCTTTTCAGGTAAGGGACAGGCTCTCTTGGGTGCAGGGCTCTCCCATCAGGTTCAGGGCAGGCTTTCTTGGGTGCAGGGCTCTTCATCAGGTGCAGGCCAATCTCTGTCAGGAACAGGGCTTTCTTGTCAGTTACAGGACAGACTATCTCAGGTGCAGGGCTCTCTCATCAGGTGCATGACAGGCTTTCTTGGGTGCAGGGCTCTCCCATCAGTTGCAGGACAAGCTTATTGGCATGCAGTGCTGCTCCATCGAGTCCGGGACAATCTTCAGGGATGCAAGAATTTCTTGAGAGGTACAGGACAGGCTTTTTCAGGTGCAGGGCTCTCCCATCAGTTGCAGGACAGGCTATCTTCAGTGCTGGGCTCTCCCATCAGGTGCAGGACAATCTTTTGCAGGTAGTGGACTTTGTTTTCAGGTAAGGGACAGGCTTTTTCAGGAGCAGGGCTATCCCATCAGGACAGCCTTCCTTGGATGCAGGGCTCTTCCATCAGCTGCAGGACAGGCTTTCTTGGGTGCATGGCTCTCCAATTAGGTGCAGGACAGGCTTTGTTGGGTGCAGGGCTCTCCCATCAGGTGCAGTCAAAACTCACTCGGGTGCAGGGCTTTCTTTTTAGGTATGGGACAGGCTCTCTCAGTCACGGGGCTCTCTAGAACAGGTGCAGAACTGGTCTTCTTGGGTGCTGGTTTCTTCCATCAGGTGCAGGACAGTCTCTTGGGTGCAGGGCTCTGCCATCAGGTTCAGGGCATGCTTTCTTGGCTGCAGGGCTCTCCAGTCAGGTGCAGGACAATCTCAAGTGCAGGGCTTTCTTGTCAGGTATATGACAGACTGTCACCAGTTTAGGGCTCTCCCATCAGATGTAGGACAGGCTTTCTTGGCTGCAGGGCTGTCCCATCTGTTGCAGGACAGGCCTTCTTGGGTGCACGGTTCTCCCATCAGGTGCAGGACAGGCTTACTTGAGCGTAGGACTCTCTCATCAGGTGTAGGACAATCTCTTGCAGGTGTAGGGCTTTCTTTTCAGGTAAGGGACAGGCTCTCTTGGTTGCGGGGCTCTCCTTTCAGGTGCAGGCCAGGCTTTCTTGGGTGCAGGGCTCTCCCATCAGGTTAGGGCAGTTTTTCTTGGTTGCAGGGCTCTTCCATCAGGTGCAGGCTAATCTCTCTTGGGTGCAGGGCTTTCTCTGTCAGGTACAGGACAGACTCTCAGGTGCAGGGCTCTCCCATCAGGTGCATGCCAGGCTTTCTTGGGTGAGGGCTCTCACATCAGTTGCAGGACAGGATTGTTTGGGTGTAGAGCTTCCCCATCAGGTGCAGGACAGTCTTCATGCATGTAAGATTTTCTGTCAGGTATGGAACAGGCTTTTTCAGGTGCAGGACTCTTTCATCAGGTGCAGCACAGGCTTTCTTGGGTTCTGGGCTCTCCCATCAGGTGCAGGACAATCTTTCACAGGTAGTGGACTTTCTTTTCAGGTAAGGGACAGGCTTTTTCAGGAGCAGGGCTCTCCCATCAGTTGCAGGAAAGGCTTTCTTGGCTGCAGGACTTTCACATCAGGTGCAGGACAATCTCTTTCAGTTGTAGTTCTTTATCTCAGGTATGGAACAGGCTCTCTCAAGTGCAGGCCTCTCCCCTCATGTGTAGGACTGGCTTTCTTAGGTGCAGGGCTCTCCCATCAGGTGCAGTAAAATCTCACTCGGGTCCAGGGCTTTCTCACAGGTACAGGACTGACTCGGTTGTGGGGCTCTCTAGATCAGGTGCAGGACAGGCTTTCTTGGGTGCTGTGCTCTCCCATCAGGTACAGGACAGCCTCTTGGGTGCAGGGCTCTCCCATCAGGCTCAGGGCAGGTTTTCTTGGGTGCCGGGCTCTTCCATCAGATGCAGGCTAATCTCTCTCGGGTGCAGGGCTTTCTTGTCTGGTACAGGACAGACTGTCTCAGGGACAGGGCTTTTCCATCAGGTGCAGGATAGGCTTTCTTCGGTGCAGGGTTCACCCATCAACTGCAGGACAGGCTTTTTTGGGTGCAGGGCTCTCTAATGAGGTACAGGACAGGCTTTGTTGGGTGCAGGGCTCTCCCATCAGGTGCAGTCAAATCTCACTCAGGTGCAGGGCTTTCTTTTCAGGTACGGGACAGGCTCTCTCAGTTGCGGGTCTCTCTAGATCAGGTGTAGGACAGGCTATCTTGGGTGCTGGGCTCTCCCATCAGGTGCAGGATAGGCTTTCTTGGGTGCAGGCTTCTCCCATCAGGTTCAGGGCAGGCGTACTTGGGTACAGGGCTCTTCCATCAGGTACAGGCTAATCTCTCTCAGGTGCAGGGATTTCTTGTGAGGTACAGGACAGACTCTGTCAGGTTTAGGGCTCTTCCATCAGGTGTAGGACAGGCTTTATTGGGTACAGGGCTGTCCCATCTGCTGCAGGACAGACCTTCTAGGGTGCACGGCTCTCCCATCAGGTGCCGGACAGGCTTACTTGCATGCAAGTCTCTCTCATCAGGTGCAGGACTTTCTTGTCAGATATGGACCAGGCTTTCTTAAGTGCGGGGCTCTCCCAGTAGGTGCAAGTTAGGCTCTCTTGGGTGCTGGGCTCAACCATCAAGGGCCGGACAATGTCTTTCGTGTGCAGAGATGCTTGTCAATTATGGGACTGACTCTTCCATGTGCAGAGCTCTTCGATCATGTGCAGGACAGACTTTCGTTGGTTCATGGGCTCCCATCAGGTGCAGGATAATGTCTCACGGGTGCAGGGCTTTCTTGTCTGGTACGTGACAGGCTCTCTCAGGTGTAGAGCTCTCCTGTCAGGTGCAGGACACTCTCTCTCAGATGCAGAGCTTTCTTGTCAGGTACAGGACAGATTGTATCAGGTGCAGGTCTCTCCCATCAGGTGTTGAACCAGCTTTCTTGGGTTCAGGGCACTCCCATCAAGTGCAGGACAGGCTCTTGGGTCCAGGACTCTCCCATCAGATGTCAGGGCAGGCTTTCTTGAGTGCAGTGCTGTCCCCTCAGGGGCAGGACAATCTCGGGTGCAGAGCTTTCTTCTCAGGCACAGGACAGACTGTCTCAGGTATAGGTCTCTCCCAACAGGTGCAGAGCAAGCTTTCTTGGGTTCAGGGCTCTCCTATCAGGTGTAAGACAGGCTTTCGTGGGTGCAGGGTTCTCCCATCAGGTACTGCACAGTCTCCCTCGGGTGCAGAACTTCCTTGTCTGGTACGGGACAGGCTCTCCCAGGTGCAGGGCTCTCCCTTCAGGTGCAGGACAGGCTTTCTTGGGTGCAGGGCTCTCCCATCAGGTGCTGGACAAGTTTTTTTGGGTGTAGGACTTTTTTGTCTGGTACGGGACAGGCTCTCTCAGGTGCAGGGCTCTCCCTTCAGCTGCAGGATATGCTCTTGGGTGCAGCACTCTCCCATCAGTGCAGGGTAGACTTTTGCGGTTGCAGGGCTCTCCCATCAACTGTAAGACAATCTCTCTCAGGTGCTGTGCTTTCTTGTCAGGTACAGGACAGACTGTCTCAGGTGCAGGGCTCTCCCATCATGTGCAGGACAGGCTTTCTAGGGTGCAGAGCTCTCTGATCAGTTGCTGGACAAGTTTCAATGCAGGGCCTTGCATTAGGTGCAGGACAATCGTTCGTGGGTGCTGGATTTTTTTGTCAAGTAAGAGATAGGCTTTTTCGGGAGCAGGGCTCTCCCCTCAGGTGCACGACAGACTGTATTGGGTGCAGGGCCCTCCCATAAGGTGCAGAACATCTCTCTTGGTTGCAAATCTTTGTCAGGTACAGGACAGGCTCACTCAGGTACAGGACACACCCATCATATGTAGGACAGGCTTTCTTTGGGTGCAGTGCTCTCCCATCAGTGCAGGGCAGGCTTTCTGGGTGCACACTCTCCCATCAGTTGCAGGACAATCTCTCTCGGGTTCAGGGCTTTCTTGTCAGGTACAGCACAGACTTTCTCAGGTGCAGGGCTCTCCATTCAGGTGCAGAACAGGCTTTTGGGCATTCAGTTCTCTCCCATCATGTGCAGGACAGGCTTTCTTGGGTACAGGGCTCTTCCATCAGGTGCAGGCAAATCTCTTGGGTGCAAAACTTTCTTGTCAGGTACAGGACAGACTGTCTCAGGTGCAGGGCTCTCCCATCAGGTGCAGTACAGGCTTCTTAGGTGCAGGGCTCTCCCATCAGTTGCAGAACAGGCTACCTTGGGTGCAGGGCTCTCCAATCTGATGCAGGACAATCTCTCTTGGATGCAGAGCTTTCTTGTCAGGTACAGAACCGACTGTCTCAGGTGTAGCGCTCTCCCTTCAAGGGAAGGGCACATTCTTTGGTGCAGGACTCTCCCATCGGTGCAGGGCAGGCTTTCTTGGGTGCATGGCTCTCCCATCAGGTGCAGGACAATCTCTCTCAGGTGCAGGGCTTTCTTGTCAGGTACAGCACAGACTTTCTCAGGTGCAGGGCTCTCCATTCAGGTGCAGAACAGGCTTTTGGGCATTCAGTTATCTCCCATCATATGCAGAACAGGCTTTCTTAGGTGCAGGGCTCTTCCATCAGGTGCAGGCT
This sequence comes from Carlito syrichta, assembly GCF_000164805.1. Classification (NCBI taxonomy): domain Eukaryota; kingdom Metazoa; phylum Chordata; class Mammalia; order Primates; family Tarsiidae; genus Carlito; species Carlito syrichta. The sequence continues at coordinate 241 of NW_006979419.1, read as the reverse complement.
AATCTCTTGGGTGCAAAACTTTCTTGTCAGGTACAGGACAGACTGTCTCAGGTGCAGGGCTCTCCCATCAGGTGCAGTACAGGCTTCTTAGGTGCAGGGCTCTCCCATCAGTTGCAGAACAGGCTACCTTGGGTGCAGGGCTCTCCAATCTGATGCAGGACAATCTCTCTTGGATGCAGAGCTTTCTTGTCAGGTACAGAACCAACTGTCTCAGGTGTAGCGCTCTCCCATCAAGGGCAGG
>NW_006979418.1:0-721 GCF_000164805.1 Carlito syrichta | reverse complement strand
TGGCTGGTGAGCATGCTGACTAGTTAGCTGACCTGATGAAAAGCGAGTGAGCCCACTATTTAGCAAACAGCTATCTGAGTTGGTAGCCAACTAGTTAGCTAAGTAACTAGCTGATTTGCTACCCGACTTAAATAGCTAGCTGACTATCAAGCTGACATAACTAGCTAGAAAAACAGCTATGTATCTGTCTAGATAGCTGACTTAACTAGCATGCTAACTGACTAGTTAGCAGGCTAGCTGACTTAACTATCTAGCTGATTATCTAGCTGACTTGTTAGCTGACTTAACTAGATAGCTGAATAGCAAACTGACTAGCTAGCTGATTTAACTAGCTAGCTGAATAGTTAACTGACTTGCTGCCTGACTTAACTAGCTAGCTGGCTAGATAGCTGACATAACCAACTGACTAGATAGTTGGCTGGCTAGCTGTCTTAAATAGCTAGTTATCTGGTGGACTAGCTGGCTAGGCAGGATAGCAAACCAGTTTTACTAGCCAGACTCCAGCTATCCAGCTGGCTTAACTAGCAGGCCACATACTTGAGCAGCCTGCTAACCAGCCAGTAAAACTTGCCAGCCACCTAGATAACCAGCTGGCTATCCAACTGACTTAACTAGCTGAGTTAACTTGATAGCCATCCGGCTAGCCAGCTGGCTTAACTAGCCAGTCACCTAGCTAGCCAGATGACAAACCAGCTCACTTAACTAACTCACTGACTTAACT
>NW_006979417.1:0-799 GCF_000164805.1 Carlito syrichta | reverse complement strand
TCTATCCTTTAAGGCAGCTGTCTGATCAGCTGTCTTACTGACTTAACTAATTGGCTACTGACTTAACTAGATGAGTTTAACTAGGTAGCTCCTACCTAGCAAGCTGACATAACTAGCTGATTTAATTTGCTAGCTATCTAGCTAGCTATCATATAGCTAGTTGACTTAAGTAGGTGACTTAATTAGCTAGCTCGCTGATATATCTAACTGACTTAACTAGCTAGCTTCCTAGCTAGCCAGCTTACTTAAGTAGCTGAAATATCTAGCGAGCCAGATGGCCGCCCATCTGACTTAACTAGCTTTTTAGCAATCTAGCCAACTGGCTTGACAACTGATTAACGTGTTGACGTAACTAGCTACCCTGCTAGTTAGCCAGCTGAGTAAACTAGCTGATTAAACTAGCTGGCCATCTGAAAAGCCAGCTGACTTAATTGCCTAGCTACCTAGCTAGCCAACAGCCTAACCAGCTGACTTAACTAGCTGGCTTAATGAAGTAGTCAGCTGGCTAGTCATCAAATTTTACTAGTTATCTCCAAAGCTAGACAGCTGGATAGTCACCTGACTTAACTAGCTGATATAACTAAATAGCCTAATGGCTAGCCAACTGACTTAACAATCTACCTACCTACATAGTCTGCTGGATTGCCAGCTGACTTAAATACCTAACTGAGTTAACAAGCTTGGTATCTAGCTATCAAGCTGGCTAGTCACTGATTTAACTAGTTGACTTAACCAGCTAGCAATCTGGCACAAGTAGCTGACTTAACTAGTTATCCAGCTGGCTACCCAGTTGACTAAC
>NW_006979416.1:0-653 GCF_000164805.1 Carlito syrichta | reverse complement strand
AAGATGATTGAGACAGCAATAATAAGGTATGGAGTATCAGACGGCACTACTAAGGCAAGGAGTATCAGATGGCACTATTAAGTCAAGGAGTATCAGACGACAATAAGGCAAGGAGTATGAGGTGGCATGATTAAAGCAAGTAGTATCAGACGGCAATAACAAGGCAAGTAGTATCAGACGACACTAAGATGGCAAGTAGTATCAGACGACACTAAGAAGGCAATTAGTATCAGATGACACTAAGAAGGCAAGTAGTATCAGACAACACTAAGAAGGCAAGTATTGTCAGACGACAATAAGAAGGCAAGTAATATCAGATGACAGTAAGAGTACAAGTAGTATCAGATGGCACTAAGAAGGCCAGTAGTATCAGGAGGCACTAAGAAGGCAAGTTGTATCAGACGGCACTAAGGAGGCAAGTAGTATCAGGCCACACTAAGAAGAGAAGTAGGATCAGGTGGAACTTTTAAAGCAAGTAGGATCAGGCGGCACTAATAAGGCAAGTAGGACCAGGCGGCACTAGTAAGTTATGTAGGATCAGAAGGCACTAATAAGGCAAGTAGGATCAGAGGGCACTAATAAGGCAATTAGGATTAGACGGCATTAATAAGGCAAGTAGGATCAGACCACACTAATAAGGCAAGTAGGATCAG
>NW_006979415.1:0-773 GCF_000164805.1 Carlito syrichta | reverse complement strand
TTTTACTCGTGCTCATCTTTAAACATATGACATAATTTCATTCACAGGGTGGTGCCAGAAGTCAATACAGAGATGTCTCTGGGCAGAGGGCAGAGACAGTGGGGACAGGTCCAGGGACACTTTCTGGGTGATGGGAATCTCGTCTTGGTGGTTTGGTGCATCTGAGTGGATACATCTGTTAAAGCTTATCACACCATTTGTTTAAGAATTGGGCATTTCTGGCCAGGCACGATGGCTTATGCCTGTCATTCCAACATTTTGGGAGGCCAAGGTAGGAGAATGGCTTGAGCCTAGGAGCTCGAGACAAGCCTAGACAACATAGCGACAACTTGTCTCTACAAATAAAAAATAAAAATTAAATTAGCAGGCATGGTGACACACATTTATAGTCCTAGTTACTCAGGAGGCTGAGTCAGAAGGATCTCCTGAGCCCAGGAGGTCAAGGTTGGTGGTGAGCTGTGATTATGCCCCTGCACTCCAGCCTGGGCAACAGAGTTAAAACCTCAACTCAAAAGAAAAAAATAATAATAATTGAACATTTCACTATGTCTAAGTTAATATATATGTATATATACAAATTTTAAAAAATAGGTGGAAGGTAAATTTTTATATGTAAACATATATATTTTAATTATCTCCTGACCTGACTGACTGCTGGTCTTCTCATCTTCCGAATGTAGACACAGAGCCTGGGCCCAACAGGCAAAGCCAGTGTAGAACCACTTTTAGTTGATGTGATTAACTGCATCAGGACAGGGACCTCGTTAACACTG
>NW_006979414.1:0-924 GCF_000164805.1 Carlito syrichta | reverse complement strand
AAAAATGGGAATGGGGGAAGAAATTCCTCTATGAGGGATGTGTCCTGGCCTTTCTTGACAAAAAGGTCCTTGTTGCTGAGTCAGAGTGTCAGCTGCCTGGGGCACGATTCTCACCTCAGAGTGAGTGCTGGCAGGAACCAGGCCAGGGAGACTAGGAACTCCTGCACCAAAGTGGGAGCAGTCACTTGGGGGGTTGGGGCTGGAAGTTGCCAAGCTTGGGGTACCCTAACATGTGGGGTTGGCGGGGAGGAGGGACTGAGGGTAGAAGGATTGTGGGAGAATGCATTTCTTTTTTCTTTTTTTTCTTTTTTTCTTTCTCTCTTTTGTTCTTTCTTTCTTTCTCTCCTTTTTCCTTCCTTCCTTCCTTCCTTCCTTCCTTCTTTCCTTCCTTCCTTCCTTCCTTTCTTTCTTTTCTTTCTTTCTTTCCTTCTTTCTTTCCTTCCTTCTTTCTTTCTTTCTTTCTTTCTTTCTTTCTTTCTTTCTTTCTTTCTCTCTTTCTTTCTTTCTTTCTCTCTTTCTTTCTTTTCTTTCCTCACTAGATTGCCCAAGCTACTCTTAAACCTCCCAATTCAGGACATCCTCTCGGCCTTGGCCTCCCAAACTGCTGCGATCATATGCTTTCAATTTAATCGACATCCTGGTCTTCCTGCCTGGTCTTGAACTCTGAGCCAGAGGCCACCCTCCTGCCGAGGCCTTCCCTTACCCATGGTTTTCTGGGTTTTGCTTGGGGTTGAAGAGGGGGCTTGCTATGGTTTCCAGTCTGGTCTCAAGCTTCTGTGCTCTGGCCATCTTCCCTTCTTGGTCACCCCGAGAGCCGAGGAGACAGGTGAGAGTCACCCGGTCATCCCTCTTCATGAAAGTCTGAGAGTCACACTCTCTTTGTGCATGAGTTGGCCCCTGGGAGGAGTGAGCGGGTCCACCCTG
>NW_006979413.1:0-571 GCF_000164805.1 Carlito syrichta | reverse complement strand
TAGCTAGTTACCTAGCTACAAGCTGATTTAAATAGTTAGCTGTGTGGCTAGATACTGATTTAACCTGCTAGCTAACTAGTTAGCTTACCCGTTAACTAACATGCTAGCTAGCTGACTTTATCATCCGACATAACTCTTTAGCTAATGAGCTTCCTAGGTGGCTCAAGCAGCTGACTTAACCGGTTAGCTAACTAGCTAGCTAGCCTACTCAACCAGCTGACTCAACCCGTTTGCTAACTAGCTAGATAGATGACTCAACCAGCTGACCTTACCAGTTAGTTAACTAGCTGTCTGACTAAACCTGCTAGCTTAAACCATTAGCTAACTTGCTAGTTAGCTGTTTAAACTAGCTGACTTAATTAGAAAGCTGACTTAACTAGCTGAATTAGGAAGGTGACAACTACTTAGGTAGCTGATAACTGGCCAAATTAACTTGTTATCTAGTTGATTTAAATACCTTAATTAAATAGTTAACTAACTATTTAACTAGTTGAATAACTAGCTGACAATTAATTCGCTAACTAGTTAGGTAGCAGACAAGTAGCTGACTTAAATATTTAGCTAACTTGTG
>NW_006979412.1:0-702 GCF_000164805.1 Carlito syrichta | reverse complement strand
TCACAGAAAACAAAAGATCTGAGTATCACATGTTCTCACTCATATAATGGACCTAAACATCCAATGCAATACTATACGAAAATGACTGACTGTACTGGGAAACTATGGTGGGGGGATGGAGATGGGATTCACAGTAGCAAATATCTGTCTGGGAATGGGGAAACACCCCATATTAACAGGGTGCCTGAATGAAACGCAATTGTATACCTAACCCTTAACTGTACCCCACAACTTCACAATAAAAAAAAAAAAAGAAAGAAAGAAAATGACTGACAGTACTGGGAAACTATTGGGGGGGGAGGAGGATGCGATTAACAGTAGCAAATATCTGTCTGGGGATGGGAAAACACCTCTTATCAACAGGGTGTCTGATGAAACGTAATTGTACACCTAACCCTTAACTGTACCCCACAAAACCATAATAAAAAATATTGTTTAATTAAAAAAATATATATGCATAAGTGGAGCAGAAGAACAAAAAAAAAAAGAAGATCAAGCTGTACATAACAAGAATAATGAATTAGCTTGATTCCCAATGAGCAAAGTTGACAGCGCAGACTTAATCTTCTTCTTCCTAGATGGTAAAAATCTAAAGATGATTTTATGACCTCTAATGAGTTAATAAAACACAATGCAATAAATTGCAGACTGAGTCACCAGATCCTGTGACCAAGATTTGATAAAAATTAGAGTGACAAAGGA
>NW_006979411.1:0-795 GCF_000164805.1 Carlito syrichta | reverse complement strand
AATTGCTGGATTCTGTGGTATCTTATGCATAATTGTTTAGGAAAGTGCTCTAGGATTTTCGTAGAAGATTCACCTTTTTACATGATCTTCAGTAATTGTTAATGGGTCCGATTCCTTCACATTCCCCTATTTTCCATATTATTCTCTTTTTTTGGAATGGTCAACTAGTGGGTGAGTAGTGGAATCTTGTTTTTTCTTATTTTCATCACAAGAACAGATACAGGAAATCGACACCGAATTTTAAGTGTACACACAGGAAGGCTAACTATAAACACAGTGTTGTATAGCAGCACTCTAGAATATATTCATCTTGAATAAATGAGGCACTCTTCATTGCTGTTTTGATTCACATTTCCCTAATGCTTAGTGATGATGTGCTTCTTTTCAATAGTTTTACAGGTCATGTATGCATCCTCTCTCAAGACTTGTCTGTTCAGGTTAATTTCCCATTTTTGAATTTTTATAGTTGCTAATTTATAGGAGTTTAAAAATTATATCTTGTATATCAATCACTTAGAAATATTCCAAAACACTTTTTCCTCATATTTGGAGTTACTAATTTTCTCTGTTGGGAGTGTTCTCTGATACAGAAAAGTTTTTTATTTTGATGAAGTCTGTTCTTTTTTTTGCCTGTTGTTAAGTGTGTGTAATAAATAATTGACCAATTCATGACCATTAGGTTTTTCTGCTAAGTATTTGCCTAAGGGCTTTATAGTTTCAACTCTTACCTTTAGGCGACTTATCCATTTTTGATTAAAAATTTTATGATGCAAGATAGGGTTTAAATTATTCTCT
>NW_006979410.1:2756-4238 GCF_000164805.1 Carlito syrichta | reverse complement strand
TGACCATTCACTTGCCTTGGCCTCCAAAGGGCTGAGATGCCAGTCTGAGTCCCTGAGCCCATCCTGTGGCTGTCGTGGTGGTGTTTGGTTTTATTACTGTGAGTCAGAGTCCCACTCTCTTGCACAGGCCAGAGTGCATGAGCCTGCTCTCACTCATCAGCCTCCACCCACTGGGCTCCAGTCATCCTACTGCCATGGTCTCCCTAGTGGCTGGAACGATAGGCGTGCATCACCACATTTGGCTCATATTTTTGGCTTCTTGTTGAGATGAGGTCTCACAAGATCCCCGGACTGGTCTTGAATCCGGGGACTCAGGCAATCTTCTTCCCTCAGCCTCCCAGAATGCCTGGATGACAGGCGTGAGCCACTGCATCTAGCCTCCACACGTCTCTCAGGGCCCCTCCATTAGACCCGCTCCATTTCAATGACCCAGGACACCGGAGATGGACCAGAGTTGGCTGATGAGCCTGTCACAGGGGAGTGCCTGTCGCAGGGGCATGTCTTCACCTGGATGCCCACACCTCCGCATGCCTTGATCCACAGGGTGGACCTGCTCGCTCCTCACAAGGGCTGCACTGGGACAGCACTCCCTGGACCTCTACATCAAGGTAATCAATTAGCAGATGCCTTGACAAAATCGGTCATTTGTCCTCTCCTTGTAGATTATTTAGCCAATCAACTCAGCAATCCCATAAAATTCATCACCAAACTGCTGCAGCATTAAGGGACCAGTTTTACATTCCAAGAGAAATGGGTAGACAAGTCATAAAAATTGTACTTCGTGTCCTACTTCTAATAACCCCCTCCTCTCAGGAGTTAATCCCTGCAGATTAAAACCTAAGTTTTTGGTATATGGATGCTACTTATTTCCAAAGAATTTGAAAATTGTCATTTCTACATGTGACAGTGGATACATTTTCCCATGTAATTTTAGCCTTGTCCAGAAATGGGGAAGCCTATAAATATGTAGTCCAACATTTATTCTTTTGTTTTTCACAGCTGGGTATTCCTAAACAATTTAAAACTGATAATGCTCCTGCTTATGCATCAAAAGCTTTTCAATCGTTTTGTACCCAGTTTAGCATCTCTCATTCTACAGGAATTCTGTATAATCCTCATGGTCAATCTATAGTCAAGAGCCCATCAAACATTAAAAAAATCAAATAATGACATTGCAGGAAGGGGAATTCAAATATAGTTCACCCCATCATATTGTAAATAACGCCATGTTTTTAATTAATCTCAATTTGGACTCTCAAGGAAAATCAGCTATGATAAGACTTTGGGCTCCTGACAAAACTGTTAAAACAATGTTAAAATGGAAAGATTTTCTTACAGGTCAATGGAAGGGGCCTGATGTCCTTTTAACATGTGGGAGAGATTATGCTTGTGTTTTTCCCCATAACCTACCCTCAACTTTTTGGGTACAGGATCGTCTAATTAGACATGACCAACCCCCCACCCCATCGAGGTACAGTCAGA
>NW_006979410.1:0-2736 GCF_000164805.1 Carlito syrichta | reverse complement strand
CATCTCTCATTCTACAGGAATTCTGTATAATCCTCATGGTCAATCTATAGTCGAGAGCCCATCAAACATTAAAAAAATCAAATAATGACATTGCAGGAAGGGGAATTCAAATATAGTTCACCCCATCATATTGTAAATAACGCCATGTTTTTAATTAATCTCAATTTGGACTCTCAAGGAAAATCAGCTATGATAAGACTTTGGGCTCCTGACAAAACTGTTAAAACAATGTTAAAATGGAAAGATTTTCTTACAGGTCAATGGAAGGGGCCTGATGTCCTTTTAACATGTGGGAGAGATTATGCTTGTGTTTTTCCCCATAACCTACCCTCAACTTTTTGGGTACAGGATCGTCTAATTAGACATGACCAATCCCCCACCCCATCGAGGTACAGTCAGAGGAGACATAAATCACGCCTTCAGTCTGAGTCAGATGCAGATGATGAAGAGGTGTTGGTGCCAAAGCTAAAACGTCTCACCATTCAACAACCACTTTCTCCTCCACCAACTTGACCAAAGACATCTCAGCATTCGTCGTCTCCCAGTCCTCAACCCAGACATTACAATCAAACTATTTTGACTAGACAGTGCAGACCACGCACGTGGGTGCAAATCAAGGCACTCACCCACGATGCTGAGGATCTGGTTCGCTCTCAAAACACTTCTCTCACTCCCTTTACTGTTTTTCTTGCTATGCTGGCTATTATAGCATGCCAGGAGAGTTGTATTTATTCGAAAAAATCTTATTGGTCTTATATCCCAAACCCTCCAGTGTTCCAGCCTGTTACATGGAATACTTAGATTATTACTGTTTTTGCTAATCATTCCTCTTTACTAAGAGGCCCCAGTCTTTTTTCATGACAAGTCAAAACTGTTATTAATCTTAATTTTTCTTTTTCAGGTTGTTATTTTTCTCGTCCAATGCATTTAGTTTACCTAAAAAGTCAGAACCCTCCCTTGATATTTCAGGTTGTTTAAACTCCCGTTTAAAAGCTATGGTTATTGATAGCCCCTCCTATCTTCCCAGAATGGCAAATGACAATATAACTGGTTTCTTATGTTATTGATTCCTGGGGACTCTGACCCTATGTTATCAACCAGAGCTCAGGAGAATCACCTAAATCATGCAGATCAAGGTGTCAGGAGCCACAATCGTGCCACCATGACTCAGCCTGGTCAATTGAGAGACTGGCGACAAAAAGATGCCACGTGTATCACAATGGACGTCCATGACTCCCCAGAAAATTTCAACATGGGTGGGAATGATGGATTAATTGGGAGAGGAAGGGGCCCTACCCCTGCCCAAAGATGGCATACAGGGTCACTGGTACTTGGACTGGCCCGTGGAGTTGTAAGACTGCCTTGATCACTCTGTGACCCACAACTACCCTAGCTCAGAGCCATCTATTCCGTGAGCTCATATACATCTTTGCCATGGGGCATGCGTGTGGAGGGTAGAGACAGGCCTTATGGGGCACGAGTGTGGAGGGTAGAGACAGGACCTCTGGGGCACGTGGCCAAAAGCAAGTGCCAGATGTGCCCAGTGGCCACCTTTGAAACCTTCCATGAAAGACAGACCAGAAAGTGCCTTTCCCTTCCCATCCCTGAGAGAGAATCCTCACGCTGAGTGTCAGGGATGGTGGTGGTGGAGGTGGTGGTGATTATTATTTGGAGGTGGAATCCCACTCTGTTGCCCAGGCCAGAGCACAGGGGAACGCTCTTAGCCACAGTGAACTCACCTGTGGAATTCAGGCGATCCTCTCTCCTCTGCCCTCCAAGTGGCTGGAACTACAGGCCTGCGCCACCTCGCCCAGCTAATCTTTGGCTTAATTTTTGATGGCTGAGATGTGATCTAGCCCCATGTGCCGCGCTGTTGTCTAACCCAGAGGCTGATGCCGTCCACTCACCGGGACTTCCGAAGAGCCAGGAAACCAGAGTGAGGCCATAATCCTGTCCTGTGGTTGTGATGGTTGTGGTGGTTGGTATTAATATTCTGATTCTGAGTACTGCTGTGTCACCAGGTCATAGCACAGGGGCCAGTACTCAGCCACCATGGTCTACACAGGCTGGGCTCTTGTGATACACCTGCCATGGCCTCCTGAGTGCCTGTAAAGACAGACGAACACCACCACCTTCGGCTCATTTTTTTGGTTTCTTGTAGAGATGAGGTCTCGCCAAGGTGCCAGGGCTTGTCTCAAATCCAGGGGCTCAGGCCATCCTCTCGCCTCAAGCTCCTATAGCACTAAGATGACAGGCCTGAGCCTCCGCCCCCGGCCTCCACACCCCTCTCAGGGCTTCACCTTGAAAACCACTTCCTTCTGAAGATGCGGGATCCTAGAGAGGGTAGCTGAAGTCACCAGCTGAACCCTACCCATGGGAAGTGCCTGATGCAGGGGCGTGTCACTGCTGGGTCACCCACCCTTTCACCTACCTGGATCCCCAGGGTGAACAAGCAGACTCTTCCCAGGGGCTGCCATGGGGAAAGGGAGGGCATCACTCTCAAATCTTTGTGGGGGTGGGAACGGCTGAGCGAGTCACGCCTGTCTCCTTAGCTCTTGGAAAGTCTGAGACAGGAAATGTCCAGAGCCCAAGTGCACAACACCAGGCTAGACATCATAGCAGCCCCCAGCTCGACCCCACACAAAACCCAGAAAGCCTTGGGTTAAGCAGCCTTGCGTGAGGATCGCCTCTGGCCAGATTTTAGACAGCAGTGACCAGGATGTCACCCAAATGGAA
>NW_006979409.1:0-797 GCF_000164805.1 Carlito syrichta | reverse complement strand
TTTGGAAATGTCACTTAACAATGCTATCATAACTTTAAAAATTACTCTAACTTTAAAAGAGAAGCAAGGTTGACAGTCCTGGTGGGTTAGAGATAGGCAGTAAAATTTCATAGACTCTTAAGACTGGAAATGTGCATTTTCTACAGTAAATATATATATATATATATATATTTTTTTTTTTTTTTTTTGAGTTGGAGTCTCACTCTGTTGCCCAGACCGGAATGCAGTGGCCGATCCCAGCCACCGCAGCCTCGACCTGCTGGGCTCCGGTGATCCTTCCACCTCAGCCTTCCGAGTAGCCAGAATAACTGGCGCGTGCTACCATGCTCGGCTAATTTTTTGATTTTATTTTAGAGATGAGGTCTCGCCTGCCCAGGCGGGAAACAAACTCACTGGCTCAGGCAATCCACTCACCTCGGTCTCCCAAAGGCACGGGATTACAGGTTGAGCAACCAAGCCCAGCTTACAGTAAATATTTCTTCTCATGCTAAATGGATTTTGTTTGTTTGTTTGTTTGTTTGTCTCCAAGAACAGAGAAAGAGGGCAGGAAAAAAGAAAGTAGAACATTGCAGACCTCTTAGACAACTCCACTTTCAGGACACCCTAGTACCACAAGGTGTGTGTATTCTAATTCATGGAACCAGAATTTGCTCTTCAAAACGCATGTTGTAACCCTTTCCTCCAGAGTTCTACTCTTTGCTCCAGATGAAATTGTTCTAAATGAGAAGAATCTGGGAGAAAAGAAGAGCTGCCTGGAAGAATGTCCATCTTGCAAGTTTCTCCTGTCTGGAGGTTGG
>NW_006979408.1:0-1033 GCF_000164805.1 Carlito syrichta | reverse complement strand
TTAGCTTCGGTGTGCAGGGGAGGGTAATGAAGGGGAATGGGATGTTTAAGCAGCTGATTCCTCATTGCTGAAGTTACAGTCAGCCCAGGGAGGAGTAGACGACCCAGGTCGGGATATGGCCCTGGTGGGGATAGAAAACCCAAGTAGTAATAACAACCAGGGGGGGCAGACAGCCCAGGTGGGAGTTGACAGCCCAGGTGAGGTAGACAGTCCAAGTGAGGCTAGATGGCCCAGATAGGAATAGACAACCCAGGTGAGGGTAGACAGACCTGGTGGGGATAGATGGGCAGGTCTAGATAGATGGTGCAGTTGGTGATAGATGGCCCAAGTGGAGGTAGATGACTAAGGTTGGGGTAGGTCACTCAGGTGGGGGTAGATGGCCCAGGTGGGGGTAGACTGCTCAAGGGCTGATTGATGAGCAGGTCAGGAGAGATGCCCCAGGTGAGGTAGATAGTCAGATGGGAAGATGGGACCAAGTGTGCCTAAGAGCTAGAGCTGTGTGAAGCTGTGCCCTTGTTCCCATAGTGTTTCCCTGTGTGCAGTGTTTGTCTTTCAGGCATCTAATTGGCTGTGCTCATTGCATGTTCCCACTGACAGGACTTCCTTCTCACAGCATTTTGCTTTCCAGGCCCATTGCAAGAACATTCTGTGTGATTTCTCTGAATGTTATAAACTCACACACTCCAGAGACAGTACTGGCTGATTTTGCTCCAGAAAGACTGAATCCTTTCATTCCCAAGCAGATGTGGCACCTGCCATGGTAGCCCTCCAAAAGCCTGTGGTGGGCTGCCCAATTTCTACTGGTAGGGAAACAAATGAAGAAATACAATTGTTGTTTGTGCTCCACATGTCCCCCATCATGAGTGCTCAGTCGGCTGAGTGATGCCATCCCAAAGGCCCAGGGAGAGGGCTTGGGGGAGCCATGCGTGATACAGCACTCCTGAGGTTTTTGGGGGGTCATTTCCTATTTGTATTATATGGAATACTTTTAAAAAATGAGAACAATTAGAGACTGTTCTTCCAAGTTTGGTTT
>NW_006979407.1:0-801 GCF_000164805.1 Carlito syrichta | reverse complement strand
TAGCCCAGACTGGAGTGCAGTGGCATGCTCCCGGTCACCACAGCCTCAACGTGCCTGAGCTCCAGTGATCCTTCCACCTCAGCTTCTAAGTAGCCAGAACTATAGGTGCGTGCTACCACACCCAGCTAATTTTTTATTTATTGTAGAGACAAGGTCTTGCCAAGTTGCCCAGGTGGGTGTCAAACCCACGGGCTCAGACAGTCCACTCACATTGGCCTCCCAAAGTGCTGGGATGTCAGGCTGAGCCACCGAGCCCGGCCAAAGTTAATGTATTAAATGTACTTGACAAACTGGAGTCCAGGACATTACTTTCCACTTATTATCATCGTGATTTATTTCTTAAGTAATATTTCAAAGTTAAATAACACATATGGCTTTGGGAGTCAGGCTGACTAGGGTTCCATTTATTTAGTAGTGAAACGAGCAAGTTACTATCTCTCAGCCTCAGCTTCCTTATCAATAGCAAGAATATTAATAACACACCGTCTAAGGAATTGCTTACTAACAAAGGACACACATTCAGTAAACGACTGCTGTTTTTACTATCTCTTCAGTGAAAGGTAATTATTGATTGATACAAAACTAAAACAAGTAATAACTGTGCTGGCATTATTAGAAAACTCTTCCAACTAAGAAAAAAATCCACTCTCCATTCTGCACTAAATGAATTGTTTCCCAGTTCATTTTTCTTCTTGGTCCTCACATATCCGTCTTTCACATAAAGAAAATGACCTCAGATTGGATCATGGGGCTCGCCATCAGCTAGTGTTCAGTAAGGAATATGTATGGCACAAGTACCGA
>NW_006979406.1:0-777 GCF_000164805.1 Carlito syrichta | reverse complement strand
AGACACTAATAAAGCAAGGAGTATGAGACGACATAATAAGGCAAGTAGTATCATAAGGCACTAATAAGGCAAGTAGTAACATAAGACACTACTAAGCCAAGTAGGATCATAAGACACGGATAAGGCAAGTAGTATCATAAGACACGGATATGCCAAGTAGTTTCATAAGACATGAGTAAGGCAAGTAAAATCTGATGACACTAATAAGGCAAGTGGTAGCATAAAACAATAATAAGGCATGTAGTATCATAAGACAGTAAAAAGGCAAATTTTATCAGACGACACTAATAAGGCAAGTAGTATCATGAGACACTAATAAGGCAAGTAGTATCAGATAGCACTCATAAGGCAAGTAGTATCAGATGACACTCATAAGTCAAGAAGTATCAGACGACACTAATAAGTCAAGTAGTATCAGACAACAATAATAAGGCAAGTAATATCACACGATACTAATAAGACAAGTAATATTAATGACACTATTAAGGCTAGTAGTATTAGGCGATACTAATAAGGCAAGTAGTAACAGCCGACACTAATACGGCAGTAGTATCAGATGACAAAATAAAGGAAGTTGCATCAGACGACAATAACACAAGTAGTATCATAATACATTAATAAGGGAAGTAGTATCATAAGACATTAACAAGGCAAGTAGTATCATTAGAAACTATTAAGGCAAGTAGTATCCTAAGACAATAATAAGGCAAGTAGGTTCAGACGACAATAATAAGGCTCGTAGTTTCGTAAGACACTAATAAGTTAAGTAGTATCAGA
>NW_006979404.1:0-1164 GCF_000164805.1 Carlito syrichta | reverse complement strand
TGGACTCACACATTGTGTCAGTGGGGGTGAGCAAAGGGAATGTCCTGGGATGAAGGCCACTGCATCCTGTTAGATGGAAACCATGGGCTTTACCATGGGCAACTCCTGTGTTTGGATTCCCGGAGTGACAAAGATCTCGCACATGGCCCAGGCAGGTCTTGAACTCCCGGGTTCCAGTGGTCCACAGCCTTGGCCTCCCAAAACCACAGCCCGATTGTCTGATGATCAACCATCATTCGGGAACTCTAGACCCAAGGCTGGGGCCTCCTTCCCAAATGGTCTCTGTCCGTACACGATGATGCCAACTCCATACATAAAGGATGCTCTTCTTTTTTTTTCTTTGTTACTTTTCTACTTTGAGTCAGAGCCTCATTCCATTGCCCACGCTGGAGGACAGTGGCTCACTCCTGGGCACGATAGCTTTGGCCCACTGGACTCCAGTGCTGAGCTTGGGGAACCCTCATATGTGGGGTCAGGGGGGAGGACCGAGGGCAGAAGTTTTGTAGCAGAATGGATTTCTTTCTTTCCTTCTTTCTTTATCTTTCTTTCTTTCTTTCTTTCTTTCTTTCTTTCTTTCTTTCTTTCTTTCTTTCTTTCTCTCTCTCTCTCTCTCTCTTTCTTTCTTATGTTCTTTCTTTATTTTCCTCTCTCTCTCTTTTTTCCCTCACTAGGTAGTCCTGGCTGCTATCAAACTGCCCAACTAAGGCCTTCCTCTTGGCCTCGGGCTTCCAAACTGCTGCAATCACAGGCTTTCCATGAGGTCAACGTCTTGGTCTTCCTTCCTGGTCTTCAAATCTGAGCCTGAGGTGATCCTCCCAAGGCCTTCTGTCAACCTAGGTTTTCTGGGATTTGCTTGGGTTCGAGGTGGGGGCTTGCTATGGTGTCCAGCCTGATCTCAGTTCTTGGGTTCTGGCCATCTTTCCGACTCGGCCTCACCAAGTTCCAAGGAGACAGATGTGTACAGCCATGCTGACCCCTCCCGATGGTTTAAGAGTCATGCAATCCCTTTCCCTAAGGCGGACCCTGGGTGGAGCGAGTGGGTCCATCCTGGGGAACAAGTGGGGCAGTGGGTGGGCCACCTGGCAAAGACACACCCCTGCACCAGGCAATCCCACTGGGAAGGCTCAGCAGGTGAGTCCAGCTGCCCACTCCGGGATCTCAGTT
>NW_006979403.1:0-844 GCF_000164805.1 Carlito syrichta | reverse complement strand
GAGCTAATGGCATTCTTAGCAGCAAGCTGGGTGATCTTCACCAATGGATGATCTGACTGCGAAATCATAGCGTTCACCCTTGGCAGTGAACTGTGACCATTACCTTGATGGCAGGATTGCTTGTTCAACTTTCTTTCTCATTTTCTAGCTCTGGATCTGAATATTACTTACTCATTACTTAATGAATACCACTGTGCATTCAAGTAATATTACTGAAGATTAGTATTCAATTATTATAGCATATCATCCTAATTTAGGATGCTAATATATGATAGATTAGGGATGAGCAAGGAAAATGAATTATTTTTTTCCTCATCACTTTCCACTTAGGGGTTGATATTACTTAACTCTAGTAACACAGGGTGACTGTAAGTCTTGCTTTACCCAAGTTAGTCCCGTTTTCCTGGAATGATGCAATTTAAGCCTGCTGAGGGCCAGTTAATAAGTATATTATTTTTGGTAACTTCTCAAAGTCTCAGAAGTATTCCAGTTTGAATATAAACTGTATGGTCTTCCTACCTAGTAATACTTTTTTATTTGTTTTCATATTTCTTCGTT
Organism: Carlito syrichta; assembly: GCF_000164805.1. Lineage (NCBI taxonomy): Eukaryota > Metazoa > Chordata > Mammalia > Primates > Tarsiidae > Carlito > Carlito syrichta. The sequence continues at coordinate 286 of NW_006979403.1, read as the reverse complement.
AAGCATTTTTTGTCTTCTTTACCTAATGAATAAAATATCCTATATTCCATTTTTTAAAGAGGCAGAAGTATTCTATTGTATTTTGGCTTTAGTTGACCCTAAAGCAACTGCTTTGCTTTTCAATTTCCTCAAATTTTTCATCAGCAACCTAAAAAATTGTGTGAAATCACAACGTATTTCATGAAGTATACTATGACTGAAATTATTGGTATGTACTATTTATTTCCCTTTCACTGTTAAAGTTGTATCTATAATGACTTTTATTTCCCTGGCTTATTTGTAGTTT
>NW_006979402.1:0-673 GCF_000164805.1 Carlito syrichta | reverse complement strand
AAACAAAGCAAATAAAGAAAAAATATGCATGGTTGGGCTTGTTGTCTCACACTCTTCCATTGCCATGAGAAGAACATGCCTGTATGAGTCGTGTGATCCCAAAGGAAGGAAGAAAACCCCTCAGAGCAGAGCTACCCCTAGCCGAACTCAACTAAAACAGCTGACTTCTAGACAACCTATAGATTTGTGAGTTAAGTGATTATTGCAATGTGGTGCTGGAATTTGTGTCACAGTTAACTGATACAACCTCTCAAGTTTTCTTTACCCCATTATGTTCTCCCATTGTTTTCTGTAAGCATTGTCCGTAGAGAAGAGAAAACTAACAGTCAAAAATAAAGAGACCAGTTGCTATACCGAATGCATCTGTATACATCCACTGGGAAAACAATCTTTCTATTTGCAAGAGTCAAGTTTGTTGAGATAGGAAAGAATTTATGGTTTTTAAGGTGTAGCTGTCTGGAAGACAAACAACATAATCTTTACACTATAACACATATTCTAGGGAATAGTCCTACCAATGAGGTAGCCCACAAGAAAATAAGATGATAGATAGAAGAAGTAAGGTTCTGAGGGAAGTGGCTGGAATTTGGATGCAAGAGCCCTTTAAGAAGGGCCCTGCTGAGTCCAACAAAAGAAAAAGGAGGAGAAAGTCTGAGTAATATTGATTTGTGGT
>NW_006979401.1:0-785 GCF_000164805.1 Carlito syrichta | reverse complement strand
CCAGTGGCTGCCTTGGGAAAAGGAAGGGCTTGACTCAAAACTTCAGGTGGAAGGGACGGCTGGGAGATTCATGCCTGTCTCCTCGGCACTCAGGAGGCCAAGACAGGAATATATCCGAAGCCAGAAGTTCCAGACCAGGCTGGATACCATAGCAAGCCCACACCTCAACCCCAAGAAAAACCCAGAAAACCATGGTTGTGGGCAGGCCCCGGCAGGAGGGTCGCCTCTGGCCCAGTATTCAAGACCAGGCAGGAGACCAGAATAACCATCAAATGGAAAGCCTGTGATCGCAGAAGTTTGGGAGGTCCAGGACGAGAGGAAGGCCTGAGTTGGGCAGTTTGAGTGCATCCTAGGCAGCCTAATGAGGAAAGAAAAAGAAAGAAAGAAAGAAAGAAAGAAAGAAAGAAAGAAAGAAAGAAAGAAAGAAAGAAAGAAAGAAAGAAAGAAAGAAGGAAAGAAAGAAAGAAAAAAGAAAGGAAGGAAGGAAGGAGGAAGGAAGGAAGGAAAGAAAGAAAGAAAGAAAGAAAGAAAGAAAGAAAGAAAGAAAGAAAGAAAGAAAGAAAGAAAGAAAGAAATCCATTCTCCTGCAAACCTTCTGCCCTCAGTTTTTACCCCCCATTCCCCCATATGGCAAGGTCCCTCAAGCTCTGCACCTTCCATCCCCAAACACCCCAATGGCTGCCCCCCAATTTTGCTGCGGGAGTTCCTAAGGTTCCCTGCCCGGGTTCCTGCCAGCTCACCTCTCAAGGTGTGAAATGTGCCCCAGGCAGGCTGACCCTCTGACT
>NW_006979400.1:0-704 GCF_000164805.1 Carlito syrichta | reverse complement strand
ACTTATGAGAAGACTCTTCAATTTCTGATCAACTCTAACTATTAGAAAGCAGCTCTGTCCGGGTGTGGTGGCTCAAGCCTGTAATCCCAGCACTTTGGGAGACCATAGGTGAGAGGATTGCCTGAGCTCACAGGTTCGAGACCAGCCTGGAAGACTCGGTGAGACCTCATTTCTACAATCAATCAAAAATTAAGCTGGACATGGTAGCTCACACCTGTAGTTCCAGTTTTTTGGACGGCTGAGACAGAAGGATAACCTGAGCCCTGCTGATTGAGGCTGTGGTAGTCTTGAGCATGCCATTGCACTCCAACCTGGGTGACAGAGTGAGACTCCAACTCAAAAGGAAAGAAGGAAAGAAAGAGAGAAAGAGAGAAAGAGAGAAAGAGAGAAAGAGAGAAAGAGAGAAAGAGAGAAAGAGAGAAAGAAGAAAGAAAGAGAGAGAGAGAGAGAAAGAAAGAATGAAAGCAAGCTCTGTGTGTTACCCCCAAAAGATTCTTCCTCCAACATTTCAGAGCACCACAGTTCTACAGATTCAAAGTACACAATTGTTTATATGGCAGCTCTTCACAGTTTAAAGATCACCCTCGTGTATCCATGTGCCCTGGTACTTTTTCCACATTAAACGTCACATTGTCTTCATAGTTCACTGTCATCAATGCCATGCATCATTATTACCCCAGATACCATGTTGTGCATGGTCCTGC
>NW_006979399.1:0-5638 GCF_000164805.1 Carlito syrichta | reverse complement strand
AAGGCAAGTAGTATCATAAGACAATAATAAGGTGAGTAGTGTCATAAGATAGTAATAAGTTAAGTAGTATCATAAGTCACTAATAAGGCAAGTAGTATCAGACGACACTAAGAAGGCAAGTAGTATCAGACGATACTAGGAAGTCAAGTAGTATCAGACGACAGTAAGAAGGCAAGTAGTATCATTAGACTCTAATAAGGCGAGTAGTATAATAAGATACTAATAAGGTAAGTAGTATCATATGACACTAATAAGGCAAGTTGTATCAGAAGACACTAATAAAGCAAGTAGTATCAGACGACACTAATAAGACAAGTAGTATACTAAGACACTCATAAGGCAAGTGGTATCAGACGACACTAATAAGGCAAGTAGTATCATAAAACACTAATAAGCCATGTAGTACCATAAGACACTATTAAAGTAAATACTATCCGAAGACACTAATAAGGCAAGTAGTGTCAGAAGACAGTAATAAGGCAAGCAGTATCATAAGACACTAATTAGGCAACTAGTATCATAAGATACTATGAAGGCAAGTAGTATCATAAGACACTAATAAGGCAAGTATTATCAGACAACACTAATAAGGCAAGTAGTAACAGATGACACAAATAATTCAAGTAGGATCAGACGACACTAATAAGGCAAGTAGTATCAGACGACACTAATAAGAAAAGCAGTATCAGATGACACTAAAAAGGCAAATAGTATCCTAAGACACTAATAAGGCAAGTATTATCATAAGTCACTAATAAGGCAAGTAGTGTCCTAAGAAACAAATAAGACAAATAGTATCATACGCCACTAATAAGGCAAGTCCTATCATAAGACACTAATAAGGCAAGTAGTATCTTAAGACACTAATAATGCAAGTAGTATCATAAGACACTATTAAGGCAATTAGTATTATATGAAACTAATAATGCAAGTAGTATCATAAGAAACTAAGAAGATATGTAGTATCCAAATACACTAATGAGACTAGTAGTATCATAAAATACTAATAATGTTAATAGTATCATTAGACTCTAATAAGACAAGTAGTATCATTAGACATTAATAAGTCAAGTAGTATCATAAGACACTATTAAGGCAAGTAATATCATAAGCCACTAATAAGGCGAGGAACATTATAAGACACTAATAAGCAAGTAGTATCAGAAGACACTAATAAAGCTAGTAGTATCAGACGACACTAATAAGGCAAGCAATATCAGACGACACTAATAAGGCAAGTAGTATTATATGACACTAATAAGTCAAGTAGTATCAGATGACACAAAAAAGGCAAGTAGTATCAGACGACACTGGTAAGGAAAGTAGTATCAGACGACACTAAGAAGGCAAGTAGTATCAGCCGACACTAATAAGGCAAGGAGTATCAGACGACACTAAGAAGGCAAGGAGTATCTCACGACACTAATACACAAATAGTATCAGACGACACTACTAAGGCAACTATATCAGACGACACTAATAAGGCAAGTAATATTAGAAGACAATAATAAGGCAAGTAGTATCAGATAACACTAATAAGGCAAGTAGTATCAGACGACAATAATAATGCAAATAGTATCTTAAGACACTAATAAGCACATAGTATCATAAGACACTAATAAGGCAAGTAGTATCCGACGATAGTAATAATCCAAGTAGTATAATAAGACACTAATTAGGCAAGTAGTATCACACGACATTAATAAGGCAAGAAGTATCAGACGACATTCATAAGGCAACTAGTATCTCACGAAATTCATAAGGGAACTAGTATCAGATGACACTATTAAGGCGAGTAGTATCATAAGACATCAAGAAGGCATGTAGTATCATAAAACACTAATAATGCAACTAGTATCAGAAGACACTAATAAGGAAAGGAGTATCAGGAGACAATAATGAGGCAATTAGTATCAGACGACACAAATAAGGAAAGTAGAATCATAAGACACTAATAAAGCAAGTAGTATCAGACGACAGCAATAATTCAAATAGAATCGTAATAAAAAATTAGTCAAATAGTACCATAAGACACTACTAAGGTAAGGAGTATCATAATACACTAATAAGACAAGTAGTATCATAAGACACTAATAAGGCAAGTAGTATCAGATGATTCTAATAAGGAATGTAGTATCATAAGACACAAATAAGGCAACCACAATTATAAGTCACTGATAATGAAAGTGGTTTCAGACGTTACTAATAAGGCAAGTAGTATAAGACAATAATAAGGCAAGAAGTAGCATAAGACCCTATTAAAATAAATAGTAATATAAGACACCAATAAGGCAAGAAGTGTCATAAGACATTATTAAGGCAAATAGTACTATAATACACTAATAAGGCAAGTAGTACCAAAAGACATTACTAAGGCAAGTAGTATCATAAGAGACTAATAAGGCAAGGGGTATCATAAGACACCAATAATGCTAGTAGCATCATAAGACTCTAATAAGGCAAGTAGTATCATAAAACACTAATACGCAAGTATTATCAGATGACACTAATAAGAAAAGCAGTACCAGATTAAACTAATAAGGCCAGTAGTAGCAGACGACACAATTTATGCAAGGAGAATCTCATGACGCAAATGCGGCAAATAGTATCAGACGACACTAATAAGTCACGTCATATCAGACGACAATAATAAGGCAGGTAGTACCAGACGACACTAATAAGGCAAGTAGTATCAAACGACACTAATAAAGCAAGTAGTATAAGACGACACTAATAAGGTAAGTAGTATCAGACGGAACTAATAAGGCAAGCAGTATCAGACGACACTAATAAGGCAAGTAGTATCAGATGACACTAACAAGGCAAGTAGTATTAGACGACACTAATAAGGCAAGTTGTATCAGACGACACTAATAAGGGAAGCAGTATCAGACGACACTAATAAGGCAAGTACTATCAGACGACACTTAAAAGGAAGGTAATATCATACGACTGTAATAAGGCAAGTAGTATCAGACTACACTAATAAGAAATGTAGTGTCATAAGAAACTTATAAAGCAAGTAGTATAAGACTACACTAATAAGGGAAGTAGTATCAGACTACACTAATAAGGCAAGTAGTATCAGACGACACTCATACCCCAAGTAGTATCATTAGACACTAAGAAAGTAAGTAGTATCATTAGAGACTAAAAAGGCAGTAGTATTAAAAGACATTAATAAGGCAAATAGTATCAGATGACACTAATAAAGCAAGTATTATCCTAAGACACTAACCAGGTAAGTAGGATCATACGACACTAATAAGGAAAGTACTATCATAAGACACTAATAATCCAAGTAGTATCACAAGACACTAATAGGGAAATTAGAAAAGTAACACATTATTATGGTAAGGAGTATCAGACGAAAATAAGGCAAGTGGTATCAGATGACACTAATAAGGCAAGTAGTATCAGACGACACTAATAAGGCAAGTATAATCATAAGACACTAACAATGCAAGTAGGATCATATGACACTAATAAGGCAAGTAGTATCATAAGACACTAATAAGGCAAGTATTATCATAAGGCAATAACAAGGCAAGTAGGATCGGAGGGCACTAATAAGGCAAGTAGTATCATAAGACATTAATAAGGCAAGTAGTATCATAAGACATTAATAAGGCAAGTAGTGTCAGACGACAATACTATGGCAAGTAGTATCATAAAACACAAAAGAGGCAAGTAGAAACAGATGACACTAATAAGGCAAGTAGTATGATAAGACAATAATAAGGCAAGTAGTATCAGACGACACTAGTATGTCAAGTTGTATCAGATGACACGAATAGGCAAGTAGTAGTAGCCGACAATAATAAGGCAAGTAGTATCAGACGACACTTACAAGGCAAGTAGTATCATAAGACACTAATAAGGCAAGTAGTATCAGACGACACTAATAAGGAAAGTAGCATCATAAGACACGAATAAGGAAAGTACTATCACACGACACTAATAAGGCAAGTAGCATCAGAAAACACTAATAAGACAAGTAGTATTATACGACACTAATAAGGCAAGCAGTATCAGACGACACTAATAAGGCAAGTAGTATCAGAAGACACAAATAAAGCAAGAAATAACAGATGACACTAATAATTTAAGTAGTATCAAACGTCAACAATAAGGCAAGTAGTATCATATGACACTAATAAGGCAAGTAGTATCATAAAACACAAAAAGTACAAGTGGTATCAGACGACACTAATAAGGCAAGTGGTATCAGACGACACTAATAAGGCAAGTGGTAACAGACGACACTAATAATTTAAATAGTATCAAACGACAATAATAAGGCAAGTAGTATCATAGTACACTAACAAGGCAAGTAATATCAGATGACACTAATAAGGCAAGTCGTATCATTAAAAACAAAAAAGGCAAGTAGTATCAGATGACACTAATAAGGCAAGTAGTATCATACAACACTAATAAGGCAAGTAGTATCAGACGACACTAATAAGGCAAGTAGTATCAGATGACACTAATAAGGGAAGTAGTATTAGACGGCATTAATAAGGCAAGTAGTATCAGATGAAACTTATAAGGCAAGTAATATCAGAAGACACGAATAAGACGAGTATCAAAAGACACTGATAAGGCTAGTAGTATCAGACGCCACTAATAAGACAAGAAGTAACATAAGACACTAATAAGGCAAGTAATATCCGATGACACTAAAAGGGGAAGTAGTATCAGATGACACTAATATGGCAAGTAGTATCAGACGACACTAATAAGGCAAGAAGCATAAGACACTAATAAGGCAAGAAATATCAGGCGATACTAAAGAGGCAAGTAGTATCAGACGACACTAATAAGGCAAGTAGTATCAGACGACACTAAATAGGCAAGTAGTATCACACAGCAATATGAAGGCAAGTAGAATCAGACGGCAGTAATCATGCAAGTAGTATCAGACGGGACTAACAAGGCCAGTAGTATCAGACAGCACTGACAAAGCAAGTAGTATCAGACGACACTGCAAATCAAGAGGTGTCAGACGGTATTGACAAGGAAAGTAGTATCAGACGACACTAACTAGGCAAGTAGTATCAGACGACAATAGTATGGCAAGTAGAATCAGATGATACTAATAAGGCAAGTAGTATCAGTCGACACTAATAAGCCAAGTAGTATCATAAGACACCAATAAAGCAAGTAGAATCATAAGACAGTAATAAGGCAATTAGTATCATACGACACTAGTAAGGCAAGTAGTATCAGACGACACTAATAAGGTAAGTAGTATTAGACGACATTAACAAGGCAAGTAGTATCATACGACACTTATAAGGCAAGTAATATCATAAGACACTATTAAGGCAAGTAGTATCAGACGACACAATTAAGGAAAGTAGTATTATAAGACACTATAAGGCAATAAACATCACACGACACTAATAAGGCAAGTAGCATCAGGCCAAACTAATAAGGCAAGTAGTATCAGACGACACTAATAAGGAAAGTAGTATCATACGTCATTAATAAGGCAAGTAGTATCAGAAGACACTAATAGGGCAAGGAGTATCATAGGACATTAATAAGGCAAGTAGTATCAGACGACACTAATAAGGCAGGTAGCATCAGACGACACTAATAAGGCAAGTAGTATCATAAGATACTAATATGG
>NW_006979398.1:3303-5113 GCF_000164805.1 Carlito syrichta | reverse complement strand
GCACATAGGCTTCCTAACTCTATCTTTATCACCTTATTGTTTTCATTGAACTGACTGATAGTGAGACACCATTTTTATGTTTATAAAGAAACGAGTTTGTATCTGCCATTGTGTTTTTTTTTTTAAATTGGAGTCTCACTGTCACTCAGGCTGGAGTGCAATGGCATGCTCATGGCCACTGCAGCCTCGACCTGCTGAGCTCAGATGATCCTTCTACCTCAACCATTCAAGTAGCTGGAACTGCAGGTGTGCATCACAATGCATTGCCCACCTTTGATTGAGTATAGAGACGAGGTCTTGCCATGTTGCTCACGTTGGTCTTGAACCCCTCAATTCAGGCAATGCTCCCGCCTCGGCCTCTCAAAATGCCGGTATTAGGCGTGAGCCATTGTGCCCAGATTTCCTTCAATTTTAATGCGTAATGGTGGTTTATTATCTGTTATGAAGTATTCTACTGAAGTAGCATAAGACTATGTTGATCAAAATAATGTTAATTCATAGTTACACAGATTTAATTGTTTTAGTAAACATACGACACTTAAAAACAGTAGCAAAATGTGATTCCAATAGTTAAAGTAAAGTCTACTAAAAAAACAATAGCCTGGAATTCTGATTATTTTGAATAAACTCTCCACCCTCACTGTTCTCTCTACAATTTCAAGAAAAGACTGAATTTTTTAAAAAACATTTGCTGTACAACTTCTATTCCCTTTTAATGGAGAAGCTGGCCACCATTTTTTCTGCAGTAATTCTGCCATACAATCAGTCCCTAATAACTTATTACTTACTCTACTCCAGTAAAAATCGCATATCCTAAGGTCTTGTTTGGCTCTATTTCATGGTCTGATAGTGTAGAATTTCTTTCCATAACCCACAGTGCCCTTCAGTCAATAAGCAATAATATCATAGTCTTCTATTATTTCTGCTACACCGAAAGCTCTCTGATTGAAGCAATATTTAATTTAAAACACAAGAGTCCTCCTTCAGGAACGTGAATGGAAAAACAAGCAGAAACCCAAATAAAAAGCACAATTCCATTCAGAATAGCCACACAAAAAATGAAATACCTTGGCATCTTCCTAACCAGAGACATGAAAGACCTTTACAATGAAAACTATAAAACACTGCTCAAAGAAATCAAGATGACACAAACAAGTGGAAAAATATCCCAGGCTCATGGATTGGAAGAATCAACATTGCGAAAATGTCCATCCTACCTAATGCAATCTACAGATTTAATGCAATACGCATCAAATGACCAGCAACATTCTTCTCAGACCTAGAAAACACAAGAAAGGAATTCGGAAATACAAACGACCAAGAACAGCCGGAACAATCTTCAACAAAAAAAAAAAAACAAAACAACCAAAGCAGGCAGTATCACATTACCAGACTTCAAACTTTACTATAAAGCTACAATAAGCAAAACAGCTTGGTATTGGTACGAAAACAGGCATACAGAACAATGGAATACAATTGAGATTCCAGAAGCTAAACCTCAATTTCTCAACCAACTCATCTTCGACAAAGGCTCCACCACCTACCACTGGGGAGAGGAGAACATACTCAATAAATGGTGCTGGGAAAAAGACTCAAACAAGACCCCTACCTGTCCCCATACACAAAAATTAACTCTAAATGGATCAGAGACCTAAATGTAAAACCTCAAACCATAAGAACTTAGAATATGCAGGACATACCAATATGGAAATTGGAACTGGCATCCAATTCCTGAACAAAACCTGAAACCCATAGGCCATAAGAGATAAGATAGATAAGTGGGACCTCATTAGCTGACAAGCTTCTGTAA
>NW_006979398.1:1536-2365 GCF_000164805.1 Carlito syrichta | reverse complement strand
GATGCTTTGTATTCATTGACAATTATCTCTCTAATCTCCCCAAACCCTATCCTCTTATAGCCAACAATCTTCTCTCTGCTTCGATGAGTTCAGTTGGTTTGGATTCCACATACAAGTGTAAGTACTTGCAGTATTTATATTTTTGTGCTGAGATTATTTCATTTAGCAAAATGTTTTCTAGGTCCGTCCATGGTATGGCAGACAAAATTTTTCTTTTGAAATCTAAACACTGTTTAATTTTATATACATACCACGTTTTCCTTAGCCATTCATCTGTTGTTCAACATTTTTTTTGATGACGTAAGTTGGCTATTGTGAATAATGCTGTGATGATCATGGAGTGCAGATATATCTTGGACACACTGACTTCAAATCCTTTGGATATACATTTGGCCCTTGAGTAACATGGGGTTTAAGAGCACTGACCTTCCTTGCAGTTGCAATCCAAGTATAACTTTGACTTCCGGAAAACTTAACTGTTTATAGCCAACTATCGACTGGGAGACTTACCAATAACAGATATTGTCAATTAACACATATTTTGTATTTGTATTACACTCTATATTCTTACAGTGAAGCTACAAAAGAGAAATATTATCAACAAAATCACAAGAAGGAAAAAATACATTTACAGTACTGTGCCATACAGTAAGTATCCTACAAAAGGACTTTCAAGTTGCAAACTTTCAAAGATGCAACCATGTTCACGTATCCAATCATGTAAGTTAGTTCACTGTACTTTTCAAGTTACTGTACTGTAAGATTTAAAATATTCTCATTCATTGTTTTTTAAAACATATTATTTGTGTGAATATGTCACAAACCTATT
>NW_006979398.1:0-966 GCF_000164805.1 Carlito syrichta | reverse complement strand
GTATACAATTATGACTTAATATGCATCTTTTACTTTCTTAAGATATATTTTCACAAATGGTGCCTCGTGTAGTCAGTGCTGTCTGCATAAGCTTGATACATTTCAATTTTTAATGATAGATTTGTGTATATTTTGTGGTAGGAAACAATACAGTAGAGTAGTATGTACATATAGTTTACAAATTCATGATATACCTAATTTTTTCTTTTCCTTTTTTTTTTGTTTTTTGAGGCGGAGTCTCATTCTGTTGCCGAAAGTGGAGTGCAGTGGCATGCTCATGGCCACCCCAGCGTCGACCTGCTGGGCTCAGACGGTCCTTCTGCCTCAGCTTTCCAAGTACCACAACTACAGGAGTGCGCTATCACACCTGGCTAATTTTTTTTTGATATATTGTAGTGGTGAGGTCTCACTAAGTTTTCCAGGCTGGTCTTGAACCCCTAGGCTCAGGCGATCCTCTCACCTTCACCTACCAAAGTGCTGGGATTACAGGCTTGGGCCACCGTGACTGGCCTAATGTTTTCTTAATTTTTGATATTTCTAGGCAAAGTGGTTTGTCTGTGTTTCTTTAAAGTGTTGCAAATGTCTTTTAAAGTTTCCAATATATTTATTGAGAAAAAGAAAAACAATGTACAGGCAGATTCATGCAGTTCAGCCCTGTGCTATTCAAAGGTCAACTGTATATACAGAAGTGTCAGCAATGGATAATACAGTACTTCTATTTTTAGTTGTCTGAGGAAACTCCATATAGTTTTTCTTAATGCCTGCACTAATTCACATTTGCCTAACAATGTATGAGAATCCTCCATATCTTTGCCAAAACATATCTTTTGTCTTTCTGAGCAATAGCCATTCTGACAGCTGTGAAGTGACATTTCATTCTGTATCAATTTGCATTTCTGCAATGATTAGTGATACTGTTGGCAATTAATATTCTTCCTTCAGAAGTTTATATTGAGATCCTTTGCC
>NW_006979397.1:0-1141 GCF_000164805.1 Carlito syrichta | reverse complement strand
AGACGTCGTGTAGTTTTTTGGGGATGGAGAACACATGTCACCCAGATTCGTATTCTTTCCTAGGAAAAGTCCGTGCAGTTGCAGGTATGTGAGGATTTCATTTCACTAGATTATGCTTCAAAATTCAAATTCGTGTTTAGCCCTTAGCAAGACACCCTGAAGTTTTTTGTGGATTTAGGACACGTGTAAGCCAGATTCCTTATTCTTCCTAGGCAATAGGCAGTGCAGTTTCTTGTATATGAGGACTCCCGTTATACAGATACTCCCAAACCCTGATTGGTGGTTATCTCTTAGAAAGATGCTCTGTAGTTTTTTGGGACGGAGGACTCGGGTCAGCAATATTTCTTATACTTCCATAGCACCAGGTCATGTAATGTTCTGTATATTAGGACTCTCATTATTGAAATTTCTGCTTAATTCTCTGCAAGTCACTGAGACACTTCCTGGTGACCTAGAAATACAGTTTCTTGGATATCAAGAGAAAGACTCTCATAAAGTTCTTGTGGAATTGGAACCCAAGTTTCCTGGTTTCCTTTTCAAAGACACGCTAATAATGTGGCGACATAGAAGCTTAGATTGCTGATTAAACCTTATCAAGAAATCTTGTAGATTTAGACGATTTAGAACTCCAAGAACCGGATTCCCTTTCAGTTCTCCTCAAGATGGCCTGATTTTCCCTGTCTATGTGGCTTCCAAAACTCTCTATGCAAAAATGCAGATTTCCACTGGTTTCCAAGGATGTAGAATCCGTAATTCCTGGTTACATTTTAATAATTCGTACTAAATATTTGGCAACTGCAAAACCCTTGGCCGCTCACCAAATTAAAGTACATACAGAAATTTATTGAAATTCCTGCTTACTTCTCAGCAAGACGTCGAGACATTTCCTGGTGACCTAGAATTCCAGTTGCTTAGATATCAAGAGAAACCCTCCATAAATTTCTTGTGGAATTTGAGCCCAAGATTCTTGGTTCCCTTTTCAAAGACACCCTAATAATGTGGCGACATGCCCTGTAGATTTTTGGGATTGAGGACTCGTGTAACCCAGATTCCTTATTCATTCTTAGCAAAGGTCATGTAGTTGCCTGTGTATACGACTCCATTTCCCCAGATTCATGGGTAAAACATCCTGATTCTTGTT
>NW_006979396.1:0-680 GCF_000164805.1 Carlito syrichta | reverse complement strand
ATATGCAGGCAACTGGAATTCTAGGTCACCAGGAAATGTTCGGCATCTTGTTGAGAATGAAGCAGGAATTTTCAGTAATGGCAGTCCTCATATACAGAAGACTACACGACCTATTGCTATGGAAGAGTAAGGAATCTTGGTGACAGAGTCCCCCATCCCAAAAAACTACAGACCGTTTTGCTAAGAGATAACCACCAATCAGGTTTTGGGAGTAGGAATCTGGATAATAGCACTCTTCATATACAGGAAACTGCTCTGTCTATTGCTAAGGAAGAATAAGGAATCTGGTTTACACATCTCCACAATCCCCAAAAAAACTTCAGTGTGTCTTGGGAAGGGCTAAACACGAATTTGGGTTTTTGAAGCATAATCTAGGGAAATGAAATCCTCATATACAGGCAACTGCACAGCTGTTGCTATAAGTAAGGAATCTGTGTTATGCGAGTCCTCTGTACTGAAATTCTACAGGGCCTCATGCTGAGGGCTAAAGATGAATCAGAGATTCGAAGCATGATTGTGGGTAATAGCAGTCCTCATATACAGGAAACTACATGGCCACTTGCTAAGAAAAAAGAAGAAATCTGTTTTACCCCGTTCCTCTATCAAAAAATCTACATGGCATCTCACTAAGGGTAAACAAGAATCAGGGTTTTGAAACAGCAATCCAGGGAAACAGAGTG
>NW_006979395.1:0-4751 GCF_000164805.1 Carlito syrichta | reverse complement strand
CCGGGTTCGGTGGCTCAGCCTGGAATCCCGCGCCTTTGGGAGGCTGAGGTGAGTGGATAGCCTGAGCCCGCAGGTTCGAAACCTGCCTGGACAGCAAGACCTCATCTCTACAATTAAATAAAAATATCAGCCGGGCGTGGTAGCGCACGCCTGTAATTCCGGCTGCTGGGAAGGCTGAGGTGGAAGGATCACTGGAGCCCAGCAGGTTGAGGCTGCGGTGGCCGGGAGTGGCCACTGCACTCCAGTCTGGGTGACAGAGTGAGACTCCAACTCAAAAAAAAAAAAGGATTTGGTAAGTGGTGCTGATTTTAGTTTTCTTAATGTACCACATATAATTTTAAGCAGATGAAATGACTATGGTTAATTTTTCTATAGCCATTTGAAGTTCAGGGAATTCATAAAGAAATCAAATGGCTGGATTTCAGCATGAAAATGCTAAACTATAGGCCATGAAAAGATGTCACACATTATCAGAAACCCCAAAGCATACCAAAAAGCCTAAGTCAATGGAGACATTCTTTGGAAAAGTGACGTTACAAATGTTGAACCTGGCTAACTCATAAATTAGCTGTCTTAACACTGCCACACTTGCTGTTGTATTATTTGAATGCTGACGTGTTTAGTTGGGTGGTAGCAGAGAGGTGGCAGTGCAGAGAGGCTGGCTTTGAAATGCCAAGAGAAGTATTATAAATTCTGGAAGGAACTGGATTGACTTGTATACACAGATAGCAATTTCTGATCAACCCATTCCATTTATTGCTGGGAGTCAGCCTTGGAGGCTGACCTGAATGACAGGGTCCTGGTGGGCTGAAGACCCCGGGGTGCAGGGCGAGCCCGGGAAGCTGAGGCCCTTCTGTCTTCTACCTTTACTGTTGATATGCTGAAGAATTCTGTGCAGTCATAGAAGAAGAAAATAGCATGCTTATGTGAAGTACTCACAGCTAACCTGGGAATGTCATGTTTCATTTTTCCATTTCCCACTATGCCGTTTGGCCTTTTCTAACATATGCAATGGTTAAACTCTGAAGCACATCAAGAATGCTTTCTTTCACTTGGTTATAAGTTACTAGATATTGCTTGAGTAAAAGATGACATAATTATATTCACTCCTTTGACTTAGAATTATTTAGTTTAGTGTTGAGACGAGGTTTTTTAGAAGCACAAGTTTATAGTAAGTTCATTATAAGTTCCAACACTTATCTAGGAGTTATGTAGGTAATTTATAACACTGTTTTTCACAGATTTAGGATGAAGATTAATCGTTAAGGCTTTTTACTTAATCCAATAGTTAAAATTTTTAGTTAATGTTTATAGAGTGGGTTTTCACTGAATTCATAATGTACTAATTGGATACTTTTATGATAATTTAACTAAATACAGAGAGCAACCCTGGGGGCCTAGGAAACATCACTAAAAGCTTCTTTTGAGTTTTATTTAGAAATAAATACTGCAGGATAAAAGTCACGAAGACACCTGAACAAGAGACGTGATTACGAAGCTTTGAAGGTCCTAGAAGCTCCAGAGAGAAAACTCCGGATACATGGAGAAATGTGCACTTGAAAATTTTCTTGAGACATTTCAAGGACTGTAATTCGGGACTTTGGACTAAAACTATCATTTTTGGTTTTATGAATAAGAGTCATTGACTGAAAGTAGATAGTGTTCTTGGCTTGTTTGTTGCTTCTAAGACCACTAGATGGTGGTAACTTTTAAAAAATAATGCATGTGAAGGATTTTCTTTGTCTTGTCCCTTTACGAGTGGTATAAAAGGTTTCTGTTAATTAACATTAAATGACATCTGTCCTGTAGGCAGGTGTTCAAGTATATTATTTTGTGGTAAGTTCCTTCTTTTGCCTACGCCGTCTCTCCTTCAGGAAACTTCACACCCAGCAGGAGCAGGACTCCGGCAAGTTATTTCTAGCTCCTACTCAGCCATCCATAAAATACTGATTTAAGAACATTAGCTTAAATTGATATAAAGTCTATTCATTTACAAAATCAATTTATTGTATGCTTTTTGTTTAATAGCTTAGATTCAATATTAAAGATTTGATTGACCAAGTGAAAAAATACTAACAATAATCATTTTTAGGCGCTATTTCAGAAAATATGCACAACATTTCAAAGCTATTGTGACTATTGTGACTTTAAATTATAATACTAACATCCTACTCCAAGAAATGTGTAAGACACAGATCTAACAAACAATTAAAACTCAGGCAAGAACCATCAAAGAACTGCTGTAATACAGGCATAGTGGTAGCCTGGCATCAGGCTCTTACATACACCAAGGATATGAACTATGACATCCTGCCTTTCCAAAAGTACAGATCCTCTTAACTCCTCAACTGCTTCTTGTGGTAAAGAGGTTGAAAAAATCCTTTTCTGAAGTTGGATTCTCCATGGAAGAGAAGGAGAATGGCTTAAAGTCATTCTGAAATTTAGAAATCAAATCAAACCAAACCAAACTCTTCCAAAGAGTCTGATCACTCTGCAAAGTTGGTAGACATATGGTTGTCAATATTAGTAGAGAGAGATGTTTTAGAGGCAGGAGGCAACTGACCAAGTGAGGATGTCTTATAACAATCCACCCCCCAGAAAGGCAGAAAATAATACAAATCAGTTAACCATAGTATTTAGAATTTGACATCTTTCCTTGGGCATTTATAAATAATCAAATCTATACATGGCAACAAAAATATCACATTCTGATCACTACACTTAAAAAGTCAGCAAAATGCCACACTAATTCCTTTTACACTTGTTCCTGGTTCAATCTCAGCACTTTCAGCTGCTCTTGCACAGCGATTCTGTCTTGGACTTCTTTCTGTGTCTTGAAGATTGTTTCTGAGAACAAAAAAAAAGAAGTGGCATCTTAGAAAGTAATGATCATTAATTCTACAGTGGCTTCTCGTTTACAAGTGCTTTTACATGCATTATTTCATTAAAACTTCCAAATAGCCCTCTATTCTACGGACAAAGTTATAGTGGTTATTATTATTATTGCCACTTTATAAATGAGAAAACAGTGAATTAGCAAAAATCACACACAGTATGTGAGAGAGCCAGAAATCGAACCCTTTCTGAGTTAAAATTGAACAGTTGTATGTTTCTGCTTATCATGTAGAAAGCCAGATAGCTTAACAAAATAGCTCTTCATGATTCCGTCAGAGAGCTGAGGCTATGAGGTAACCAAGAAAACAAAATTCCAAAGAAAAACAAGCCCCTCCAAAGAGAGATGGACCACACAAATTCTCTCGCTTTTGGCACAGTGTTGCAGAAAGAAGTGGCTGCCGTACAACCAGGGAAGAAAGCAGCTAAACTCTTCTTCATGAATTCTGAAGTATGGCTAATATTGCTGCCCTCTGATACAAGGAGAGTCCGTACACACTTGCAAGCTCTTTTCCATAAGCCTCCAGCAAGCCTCCATCAGGTGCTCGTTAGGAAGACTGGGAGCCGAGCAGGAAAGCCCACTCTGGAGGCTCCTGGAAACAGAAAGTCCTACATGCATTCCTGGCTGTGTCTCTTGTGAAGCAAAAGCTTTTAAATTGCTGAGAGAAGAACAAAAACTTGCTGGCCCACGAGAGCAGGCAAAGACTCATTGCCTCTGAACAAGGAGCAGAGGTAACATCAGGCAGCCTCGGGGGAAGTACGGAAAATCATTTGCTGGAACTCAGGCAGAGATTCACTGCTGCTGGGGAAACGGCAGAAGCTAAAACCTCTATAGTGGAGGAGGGGCAGAAAACCATCTGGGGCTGATGATCTCCCACTGATACCAGGTAGAGTTTCAGTCAGTGCTGTCTGACACCATGGGGGAGAGTGCTGAAAAAGCCCACTCCTGAGACCAAGCACACAGGGCCTACCTAAGACTGAGGCTGGACTAAAACAACAGCGGAACCCCAGTTTTCCCCCACTATAAGCCTAGCACCAAGTAACAGCAGGAGCAGGAAATGGCTGAGGGAAAAGGGCTTTAACTCCCTGTGTGGTGCCGGCATGCAGGAATGGCTGAAAGGTAAATGGGAGCAAAATCAGTGAGCAGAACCCCTGGCAATCCAGTCTCCACACTAAGCACAAGGTAAAAGCACACTACTGCGAGAGGAATTTAAAGCCACTGATGCACGGAAGGTCACATTTATTTGGACAAAACTCCAACCTAGGTCAACTCCTGAATTACCTGGCTCAACTCCCCACATTAATGGGCCAACCGAAGAAGTATGCCCATTTCCAGGGACAAATACCATTACCTCAGTTTCCAAGGTCCTTCACAGTATGTCCAGCACTCAAACAGTATGACACACAAGAAAGCAAGGAAAAATATCCATTTATCAAGAGATACAGCAGCCAGCCGATACAGACAGAGATGACCCACATAATGAAATCATCAGACTAGGACGTTAAAATAACTGTTTAACATGCTAAAGGCGCTAGTGGAAAAGCAGGACAACACACATGAACATATGGGGAGCTTCAGCAGAAATGAGTTAAAAAATTGTCTTCTGTGCCACACGTAGAGTGCGGTCCCTGCCAGCGGCCACTATCTCCAGTCTCTGCCAGTTCCTGTCCGGCACCACCCCCTCTGGGGTGAGCAGCTGACATATCACCACCTGCTGACGATTCAAGGTAACAACACCGAAACGGGAGAAACAAGCTTGAAAAGGACATAGGCCAGAGTGGTGAATGGAGAGTGATCTGAACTGTCCTTCACAGCAGACCAGGGGCAACTGACCCTAACTGCAAACTAATTACCAGCT
>NW_006979394.1:0-898 GCF_000164805.1 Carlito syrichta | reverse complement strand
GAGCCCAAGGCCAGACTGGGACATGCAGGGAGACCCCATTTTCCACTCCCGTCCAAACAGGGGGTGGGGGATTGAGGAGCCCATCTTCCTGGGCACTCTAGAGGCTGAGGTTGCAGAATTGATGGAGGTCACGATTTTGAGGCTGGCAGTGAACATTGATCATGTTCCTGGGCCCCAGTCTTGGTCACAGAGCCATATCCTGTCTCAAAAAACATCAGAATTCTACACAGATTGCCAACTGCATGTGGTGTGTTCACAGAGCAACTGTCTTTAGATTCAGGGAAAATGGGATTGGTGGGAAGAAATGTCCCTGGGTGAGGCATGTGTCCCTCGCCTATCCTGTTGGAAGATCCTTGTTGCCGAGTCAGAGGATCTCCCTGCCTGAGGCACAATTCACACCTCGGAGAGGAGAGCTGGCAGAAACGTGGCCAGGGAGCCTTGGGAACTCCCTCACCAAAGTGGGAGCAGCCTTGTGGGGGATTTGTGGATGAAAGGTGCCGAGCTTGGGGGACCTTCACATGTGGGTGGGCTGGTGGGGAAGGACCGAGGGCAGACATTTTGCAGAAGAATGGATTTCTTTCTTTCTTTCTTTCTTTCTTTCTTTCTTTCTTTCTTTCTTTCTTTCTTTCTTTCTTTCTTTCTTTCTTTCTTTTTCTTTCTTTCTTTTTCTACCTTTCTTTCTTTTTCTTTCTTTCTTTCTTTCTTTCTTTCTTTCTTTCTTTCTTTCTTTCTTTCTTTCTTTCTTTCTTTCTTTCTTTCTTTCTTTCTTTCTTATTTTCTTTCCACACTAAGTTGCCCAGGCTGCTCTCAAACCGCCCAACTTGGGTCAACCTCTTGGACTCGGTCTCCCAATCTCCAGTGATCACAGGCTTTCTATTTCATGGACATCCTGGGTCTC
>NW_006979393.1:0-718 GCF_000164805.1 Carlito syrichta | reverse complement strand
ATCAGAGGTAAAGTCAGTATTTTCTCTACCCAGTGTCCTAGTATTTCTACAATACTTTTTACCATTCTCAGTGTCAGAGTTCCAGAGCTACATCCTCCCAGAGAATCAGATGAAATGGCTTGTGCAGATTGGAGTTTTATGTTCTAAGAGTGTCAAATGCTTCTAGTGACCACAATGCACATTGTTGTATTTATTTTAATCATAGTTTAATGACTTTTAACAGTCATGACTCTTAAAAATACCATGTGTGTGTGTCTGTGTGTGTGTGTATATGCACATATATACATACATATATATATATATATATATATATATATATATATATTTTTTTTTTTTTTTTTTTTTTTGGAGTCTCACTGTTGCCCAGACTGGAGTACAGTGGCTGCTCCCAGTCACCACACCCTCGACCTGCTGGGCTCCAGTGATCCTTCCACCTCAGCCTTCCAAGTAGCTGGAACTACAGGTATGCGCCACTATGCCCTGCTAATTTTTGATTTATTATCGAGATGAGGTCTCGCCAAGTTGCCCGGGTGGGTCTCAAACCCGCAGGATCAGGCAATCCACTCACCTCAGCCTCCCAAAGCGCGGGATTACAGGCTGAGACACCAAGCCCGTCTCACACATATATATTTAAATTATTTTTAAAATAAAAATGTCACATCTCTCAGAGATAGAGAAAGATCTTATTCTCAAAGTAAAAACAGAAGGTGCTGAGAAA
>NW_006979392.1:0-757 GCF_000164805.1 Carlito syrichta | reverse complement strand
TACATATCCAACAGGCTTGCCAGCTGAGTTAACTACCTAACTACTTAGGTAACATGCTGGCCAGTGAGCTGAATTAACTGCATGACTTAACTAGCTAGCCAGCTGACTTAACTAGGTAGCTATCCTCCTTTGCACCTGGCTAGACAGCTGACTTAACTAGCTGGCTACCTAGTTAGCAAGCTGGCTGAGCAGCTGACTTAACTAGCTTACATATCCTGCTACACAGCTGGCTGGCTAGCTGACTTAACTAGCTGATTTAAGTAGCCAGAGTGCTCGTTGGCCAGCTGAATTAACTAGATGTCTTTACCAGTTAGCCAGCTCTCTAATCATCTGACTTAACTAGCTAGCTACCTAACTAGCCAGCTGGGAAGCCAACTGAATTAACTAGCTGACTTACCTAGTTATCCTGCTTGCTAGCCAGCTGACTTAACTAGCTTGCTACCTAGCTAGCCAGCTTGCTAGCCAACTGACTTAACTAGTTGACTTAACCAGCTAGATAGCTCGCTAGCCAGCTGACTCAACTAGATGACTTAACTAGTGAGCCAGCTGGCTACCCAGCTGACTTAACTAGCTCTCTACCTAGCTAGCTAGCTGGCTAGCCAGTTGAATTACTAGCTGACTTATTTAGCTAGCCAGTTTGCTAGCCAACTGAGTTAACTATCTCACTGCCTAGTTAGTCATCTGGTTAGCCACCTGACTTAACTAACTGACATATAGCCAGCCTGATTGCTAGTCAGCTGTATTAACTAGCTTGCTA
>NW_006979391.1:0-765 GCF_000164805.1 Carlito syrichta | reverse complement strand
AATCTTGGCCCCCAACCTCCTCGACTCGGGGCGACCATGCTGACGTGATTTACAGGACCTCTCGCCGAGATGAGATCTGGCAACATAGCCAGGGCTGGTCTCCAATCCCTGGGCTCAGGCATCCTCCTGCCTCAGTCTCCCAAGGGTGCGGGACTGATGGCCATGGACCATGATGCCCGGCATCATCTCCCATGTTCTGTCCATGGGGGCGATGCAATGGAATGCCTAGGGATGGAGACTACCACATCCCATGTAGCTGAGACTGTGGGCGCCACCATGTGTGTCTCCAGTTTTTGCATTCCAGGGAATGATAAGGTCTCACTACGTGGCCTAGACTGTTCTCAAACTCCCGACCTGCAGTGTTCGCATGCCTTGGCCTTCCAAAGCCACAGCTTAATTATCTGCCGATCCATCATCTTTCTGGAACTCTAGGAGTCTGAGGCTGCCTTCCCAATTGAGCTATGTCTGTTCATGATGATCCCAACTCCATACGCAAATGGCTGCTCTTCTTTTTTTTTTTCCTTTTTTTCCTTTTTGTCTTTGAGTTGAGGACTCACACATCAGCCAGGCTGGAGGGAGATGGCTCACTCCTGGCCAACGCAGCCTCAGACCACTGGGCAACAGTGAGCTTTCCCCGGCCTCCTGAATAGCCAGAATGAGAGGTGCATGCTACCACGCCTGGCACATTTGGATGGAGGGTAGATATGAGGTCTCACCGAGTTGCCTGCGTGGGTCTTGTCTCACAAGCTTGGGCCAGCCATTGGG
>NW_006979390.1:0-2848 GCF_000164805.1 Carlito syrichta | reverse complement strand
GACGTTGAACAATTATCATAATACTGTAAGAAATGGATTGGCAGTAGTGGGAAAATGCCAAGGAGGGGTGATGGCATTGGCAGTTGAGGGAAACCTCATCAACCAGAGTAGTTGCATAGTGAAAGTTTGTGTACCTAATTCTGAATTGTACCCTATGTCTTTAAAATGAAAAAAGACATGAATTGTAAAGATAAAAATAAATTATTAAAACAAATAAGGGGACAGTGGAGGAATCAAAGGTGTTAATGCCTAAATTACAATTTTAATGATTTACTCAGCTAGTCTCTTGAGATCTCAAATTATCTATATTTAAAAAATAATCTTTAAAATGGTAAAATCAACAACAGAATGCTCAAGTGTCAAATATTTTATTGAACTCATTAATAAGAGAACAAGTAAGATGTTACAACCAGTTCAAAAAGACAATTTAAAGAGCAAAAACTTATACAAAGAAATAAGGAATTTTGAAATGAATTCCCAAGCAGGTGCAATATGAGCCTATCCACAAAACAGATCTATCTATTCATCATCTATCTATCTATCTATCTATCTATCTATCTATCTATCTATCTATTATCTCTATCTCATATCATAAAATCATCTATGTATTTATCTACTACAATCAATTACACTTTGTTATGAACAATGAACACGCCTCATATACTATCAGATTTCTCCAACTGACAAAATATTTTAAAAGACTTCAAATACAGTCAAAGGAGGAGTTAACCTGAATGGGTGAGTTTGAGCACTCCCCACGAAGAGAGTTTGTAGTTTTTCTGAATACACCTTCACACACACCTAGCACAAGGCACTCTGAGAAACAACACACATGAGGCTCACTTCAGCCTAGGTACACTCAGATCTTCAGTGCTGGTATGGGATGTTAAAACATTAGGGTGTCATAGACCCTCAAAGCTGTTTTATCTAAGGAGACCCTTGAGTTACAGGCATGGCATTTTCTTGTAGATTCTTCATCTCCATTTAGAAGGAGGACACTTTTTGAGCGACACCTTGTCACTCCACCTCAGTCCTTTCTCTTTCTGCAGCACTCAGGACCCTGATTCTGAAATCTGCTTTCACTAAACAGTTAAAAGAACCTCCCAGAGGTGGGGCTTGGTGGACTTTAGATAGACCATCCAGATAGTCTTGTTATCATTGTTTGATCAGTCAGACTTCAGTCTCAGGTGGTGAAATACCAGGCAGACTGACTCTTGCTTGATTTCTGAATTATATCATTAAAAACAAATTATTCTAGTTACTTTTCTTGGTGTGATAATCTCATTTAACTCACTTTTTTAAATGTCTGCTTTTTACCTAAGTCTTAATACATGTAGTTTGTCTATCAATCTTTCTTTCAGGTGCAAGGTTACTCATCTCACAACAGTTGTCCTTACTTGAGACAACACCCTACTTCAATAGACAATTTTCTTTATGCATACTTCCCATTTCATTATACAAATTATTAAAAAAGGTATGAACTCAAAAGTCAAGATTTAATATAAGCATTGTTTACTGTTTTATCATCAACATACTTAAGAGAAACAATACAAGAAAACAGTGACTAAAACACAGTTTGATGCCATTAATTTGATTTGTGCCAAGTTCCAAGCAGTTTTACTTGCCATTGCTTTTGTGCCGCTGATGCAAAAGTCCATAATGAAAAGGCAAATAATGTTTTCATATTATCCCCCCAATAGGTCTCGTGACTCCTGGGAGTCCACAAGAACTGTGGCTCGACATTGAGATCTACTGTGTTCCTGAGCATAGCATACTTACTTTGATGAATGCTTACACTTCCTGCAAATTTTTATACAACAATGAAGCAGGAAGCAAACAAAATGATGAAAACTGTTCAGTGGAAGCTAGAATAACTAATTGGAAGGTGTAAAACCATGCACATCAAAAAGAGCATGAACTGAAGAATACCAAAGGCAAGCTACAGGTTCAATGCAATACCCCTTAAGTTACCAACATCATTCTTCTCAGACCTGGAAATGGCAATACAGAAATTCATATGGAAACATAAATGACCATGAATAGCCAAAACAATCCTTAGCAAAAGAAAGAAAGCAGGAGTTATCACACTTCCAGTCTTCAAATTTTACTATGAGGCTATAGTAATCAAAACAGCCTGGTATTGGTACAACAACAGCCACAAAGACCAATGGATTAGGATAGAAATTCTGGAAGCAAAGTCTCAACCAACTCATCTTTGACAAAGCCTCCAACAACAACCACTGGGTACAGGAGAACCTATTCAGTAAATGGTGCTGGGAAAACTGACTCTGACATGCAGAAGATTGAAACAGGACCCCTACCTATCACCATACACAAAAACTAACTCTAAATGGATCAAAGACCTAAACATAAAACCTCAACTATAAGAATCTTAGAAAACGCAGGTGACACCCTTATGGAAATTGGAACTGGGAATCAATTCCTATTCATAACCCTAAAGGCCAATACCTTAAGAAACAAGATACACAAGTGGGACCTCATCAAACTAATGAGCTCCTGCAAAGCAAAAGAAACTATCAAGAGAGCAGGGAGACAGCCCATAGAATGGGAAAAATTATTTGCCAGCTGTATATCTGACAAAGCCCTAACATCTAGGATCTATGAGGATCTCAAATGCGCTAAAAGGAAAAAAACAAACAGTCCCATTAAAAAGTGGGCAAGCCGGGCTCGGTGGCTCAGCCTGTAATCCTGCGCCTTTGGGAGGCTGAGGTGAGTGGATTGCCTGAGACCGCACGTTCAAGACCCGCCTGGGCAGCGAGACCTCATCTCTACAATAAATCAAAAATTAGCTGGGCGTGTAGCACACGCCTGTAATTCCAGCTACTTG
>NW_006979389.1:0-827 GCF_000164805.1 Carlito syrichta | reverse complement strand
TCTTGGTTGTCGTATCAGAGTAATGTTGGTCCCATAAAACAAGTTGGGGAGTAGTACCTCTCAAATTCTGGGAATTGGTGTGATTTATTTTTTTTTAATGTTTCATTAAATTTAACAGTGAAGTCATTAGGCATGAAGAGTTTTTATTTTTTAAGAATACTTCAGCTGGGCACGGTGGCTTACGCCTATAATCCCAGCACTTTGGGAGGCTGAGGTGAGAGGATTGCCTGAGTTCACGGGTTTGAGACCAGCCTGGGCAAACTTTCAAGACCTCATCTCTACAATTAATCAAAAAATTAGCCAGACATGGTGGCACATGCCTGTAGTTCCAGCTACTTGGAAGACTGAGGCAGAACGATTGCTGGAGCCCAGAGGTTCGAGGCTGTGGAGGCTGTGAGCATGCCACTACACTCCAGTCTGGGAAACAGAGTGAGAATCCAACTAAAAAAAAAGGTATATATATAGAGCTATTCAGATTATCTATTTCTTCTTGAGTGAGTTTTGGTAATTTATGTCTTTTAAAAAATTTGTTAATGTCATCTAATTGTTGAAGTTTATTGGATTAATGTTCAAAATACTTCCCTGTTTCTCTTTTTAATAGCTGTAGAATCAGTACTAATATTTTCTTTCTCATTCCTGATATTGATAGTTGTCTCTGTACTTTCTTCCCTGCTTGATGTAACTAGAAGTTACATTGGTCTCAAAGAACATGTTTCTGGTTTCATTCTTTTTCTAGTATCTTTCTGACTTTCTATTTCATTGATTATTTTTTAACCTCCTGTACTTTTTTACTTCTTTTGCATTTCATTTTCTCATTTTTATGAGAT
>NW_006979388.1:0-712 GCF_000164805.1 Carlito syrichta | reverse complement strand
TCAGAGGTGATCACGAATCAGGATTTTGAAGTAGGAATCAGTTAGTGGGTGTCCTCACATACAGGAATCTTCACTGCCTATTGCTTAGTAAGAATAAAGAATCTGCGTTACTCATGTCCCCATCCCAAAAGAGCTTCAGGTGTTCTTGCTATGGGCTAAATACTAATCGGTGTGTTTTAAGCACGAATCTGAGTAAATGCAGTACTTATATACAGGCAACTACAAGGCCTTTTGCGAAGCAAGAATAAGGAATCTGGTTTACACGAGTCCTCAATCCCAACAATCTACAGGCCATCTTTAAAGGGCTAAAAAAGAATCAGAGTTTCGAAACAGGATCTATGTAATGAGAGTCCTATTATACAGGAAAATACACGGCCTCTTGTCAAGGAAGAAAAAGAATCGGGGTTATAGCAGTCCTTAGTCCTAAAAATCAACAGGCCATCTGCTGTGTGATAAACTAGAATCAGGGTTTGAAAGCTGTATCATAGATAATAGCATTTCTTCATACACAGAATCTACACGATCTCTTGCTAAGGAGAAATAAGACACCTGTTTTACACGGTTCCTCAGTCACAATATCTACATTACATCTTGCTAAGGGCTAAACAAGAATCAGATTTCCAAACAGGGTTCTTGGGAAAGGGAGTCCTCATATACAGGACATTACACGGCCCCTCGCTAGGAAGAATAAGGAATCTGTGATACACTGGAA
>NW_006979387.1:0-3354 GCF_000164805.1 Carlito syrichta | reverse complement strand
TGGATTCCCAAGTGTCTGGCCCTCCTTTGCAATCAATAACCCAGAGTCTTGACTCCTTTTTGATAGTGCTCCAGTGACTTGTCTTCCATCTTGATGGATGACACAATGACTAGCCCTCTTGTGTGATTGCTGCTACAGGGACTAGTCTTCTTATGTGATTGGCAAACAGTGACTGGCTCTCCTCTGTCATCAGTATTTCAGTGACATACTCTCTTCCTACTGGGTGCTGTACTGACTGTTTCTCCTCTGGTATGGATGCCACAGTAATTATCACTCTTCTGTGCTATGTGCTCCAGTGACTAGACTTCTCTGATGGTTGCCTAGTAACTGATCCTCATCTATAAAATGTTCAATGGAAGGCACTCCTACGTGTTGAATGCCTCAGTGACTGGCCCTCCTCTCAGACTGTTGCTCCGTTGATTAGCTCTACTTTGTTATCAGTGGCCCAGTGACTGGCTTTCCTTTATATTGGGTCTCCTAGCGACTAGGCCTCTTCTATCCTGGTAGTTCCAGTGACAGGCTCTGCTCTATGATGCATGCCCCAGTGACTGACTCTCCTCTGTGATGGATGTGAGAGTGACTGGTCCTTCTTTGTGACGCATTCCTCAGTGACTATCCCTCCTCCATCATGGGTTCCTCAGTGATGTGCCCTCCTCTTTGATTGATGTCACAGTGACTGGCACTCTTTATTTGGTGTACCAGAGACTGTTCATCTTTTGGGTTGGGTACTTCCGTGATTGTCTCTTCTCTGAATTGGGTGCATCAGAGACTGTTTCTCCTCTGATGCGTGCCTCAGTGACTGACCGTCCTCTGTGATAGTTTCCTCAGAGACTGGCCCTCTTTCTAATGGGTGCCCCAGTGATGGTATTCTCTGTAATGGGGTTACGGAAACCAAAATGACAAGCCCTTCTCTGTCTTTGTTGCCCCAATACACAGCCCTCCTTCATAACAAGTGCATCAGTGACTGTTCCTTCTCTGTGTTGTTGCCTCATTGACTGGTTCTTCTCTGTGATCAAAGTTCCAGTGAAAGTTCTCTGTAATCAATGCCCCAGTGACTGGCATCTGATGGTTACCCTAGTGACTGGCCTCCTCTATGATGTGTGCCCAAGTGAGTGACCCTCCACTGCGATGGGTTTCCCAGTGACTGAACTCCTTTTTAATTGGTACCCCAAAGACTTGCTCTCCTCCATGATGTGTGCTCCTGTGACTGACCCTACTCTGTTATTGGTGTCCCAGTGATCAATTCTCTTCTGTTATGGCTATCCCAGTGATCAGTCTTCTTCTGTAATAGATGTCCCAGTTACTGGTCCTCTTTCTTGATTGACTAGATCTTCTCTTCATTAGGAGCCCAAGTAACTGGGTTTGTTCCATAATTGGTGCCCCAATAACTAGCCCACATCTGTGATGATTTTCCAAGTGTCTGATCCTCCTCCATAATGGGTGCCCCAGTGACTCATCCTGCTCTGTGAGGAATGTACTATTGATTGTCCTGCCTCTGTAATAGATGTCCTTGTGAATTGGCCTTCTTCATAAAAGGTGCTGTATTAACTAGCTCACATTTGTGATGGGTACCTCAGTTACTGACTCTCCTCTGTAATAGTTGCCTCGGTGATTATCCCCCTCAGAGATGGGGGTCCCATAAACTGGTCCTCCTCAGTCATGAATGCCCCAGTGAATGTGTTATCAATGTGCCAGTGATTTGCCCTCTTTCTAATGGGTGCCCTAGGGACCAGGCCTCCTCTATGTTGGTTTCCTCAATTCCTGGGCTTCCTCAGTGATAGGTGCCTCAGTGACTGCTCCCTTCTATTATTGGTGCCCATGTGATACCCCTCCTCTGTGATGGATACCACAGGGACTCATCCTCTTCTGTGATAGTTTCCCCAGTGAGAGACCCCCAACTGCGATTGGACCACCAGTGTCTGAACCTCTTCTTAATGGGTGTCCCAGTGACTGGCCTCCTCTGTGATGGTAACCTCAGTGATTGATCCTCATCTGTGATGTGTATCTCAGTGAGTAGCTCTCCTTTGTTATGGGTGCCCCAGTGACAGACTCTCTGTGATAGATGCTGCAGTTACTTAATCTCCTTTATAATGGGTGTCCCAGTGACTTTCTCACCTCTGTATTGGGTACCCCAGCAACTGGATCTCCTTTGTAAAAAATACCCCAGTGACAGATCATCCTAATTGATGGATGCTCCAGTGACTATATTTCCTCTGTGAATGCTTTCCCTTTACCTGGTCTCCTACATAATGAATTCCCCAATTATTAGAGTTACTAGAACTCCTCCATTGTATGTGTATTGCCAGTGACTGGGACTTCTCGGTGATTGGTGCCCCAGAGTCTGGCCCACCTCCATAACAGATGCTGTAGTAACTAGGCCTCCTGTGATGGGTTTTCCAATAACTAGGCCTTCCTCATAAGGGGTGTCCCCAAAAGTCGCCCTTCTCCACTGTGGGAGTCTCAGTGCCATTGACTCCTCTGTGATTGTTGGCATAATGTCTGGGCTTCATATATGATGAGTGCCCAAGTGACTAGCCTTCCCCTGTGATGAAGGTTATGGTGACAGGGCCTCTTACATAATGGGTGTCCCAGTGATTGGCCATTCCCTATAATGGGGGTCCAGTGACTAGCACTCATTTTTTAAGAGTGTCCTTGTAAATGGGCCTCCTCCAAAATTGGTGCCTTCGTGACTGGCTTTCCTCTGTGATCAGTGTCCCAGTGACCCACCTTCCCTGAAAAAAAATGCCTCAGTGACTGCTCCTTGTGATGACTGCCCCAGTGTCTAACTTTCCTCTGTGATTATTGCAAAATAACTCGGTATCTTTCATAATGGGTGCCCCAGTGACTTGTCTTCCCCCATTATGGGTAACCCAGTGACTGAGACTTCTCAGTAACTTGTGCCTCAGTGACTCCCTCTTCTCTGTTATGGGTGCCTCAGTGACTGTCCCTTCACTATGTCTGGTGTCTCACTGAATGGCCATCCTCTTTGATCAATGCTTCAGTGTCTGGCTCTTCTCTGGAATCACAGCTCCTATGATGGACATCCCAGTGACTGACCTCTTATATGACTGGTGCCCCAGTGACTACATCTCTGTGATAGGTGCCCCAGTATTGGGTCTCCTTCATGATTGATTTCCCAGTGACTGGTACTCCTTTGTGATTGGTGTCCCAGTGATAGGGCTTCATTTTTAATGTTTGTCTCAGTGACTGGGTCTCCTCTGTGATTGTTGACACTGTGACTGCTCTTCATATATGATGGATGTCCAAGTGGCTAACTCTATTCTTTGATGGGTTTCATGATAACTCGGCCTTCTACATAAAGGGCATCCCAGTGACTTGATGCCACATTGATGG
>NW_006979386.1:0-769 GCF_000164805.1 Carlito syrichta | reverse complement strand
CCATTGATCTATATGCCTGTTCTTATACCAGCACCAAGTTGTTTTGATGATTGTAGCTTTATAGTAAAATTTGAAGGCTGGTAATGTGATACCACATGCTTTTTTCTTTTTTTCCTGAGGATTATTCTGGCTATTCTTGGACGTTTGTGTTTCCATATGAATTCCTGTGTTGTTTTTTCTAGATCTGAGAAGAATGTTGCTGGTAGTTTCAGGGGTATTGCATTGAATTTGTAGATTGCCTTAGGTAAGATGGACATCTTCACAATGTTGATTCTTCCAATCCATGAGCATGGGATATTTTTCCAATTCTTTGTGTCATCTTTGATTTATTTGAGCAGTGTTTTGTAGTTTTCATTGTAAAAGTCTTTCACGTCTCTGGTTAGGAAGATGCCAAGGTATTTCATTTATTTGTTACTATTGTGAATGGAATTGTGCTTTTTACTTGGGTTTCTGTTTGTTTATTATTGGTGTAAAGAAATGTGATTGTCTTTTGCACATTTATTTTGTATCCTGAGACTTTTGCAAGGCCTTTATCAGTGTAAGGAGGTTTTTGGCAGATTCTCTTGTGTTTTCAAGATACACAATCATATCATCTGCAAAGAGATAACGTCTCTTCCTCTTTTCGTATTTGGATACCCCTGATTGCCTTCTCTTCTCTTATTGCTCAAGCCAGGACTTCCAATACTATGTTGAACAAGAGGGGTGAGAGTGGGCATCCTTGTCTTGTTCCAGTTTCAGGGGAAATGGTTCCAATTTTTGTCTGTTTAGG
>NW_006979385.1:0-3735 GCF_000164805.1 Carlito syrichta | reverse complement strand
CCCCAGATTTCTGCATCCTGCTCTGGGTCCTGCCAGTTCTGTTCAATCCTTGCTTCCTCATGGCTAGGGCAGGCAAAGGTCTGTCCGACTCATCTATGAAACTGTTTAATCATGATGGCGCTGTGGCTCAAGAGGACGCAAACAGGCCTGTCTGACACCCGCCCATCAACTTGGAAAAAAAGGTGCCATCAAACTCTCCTCCCTGTGATCCACCTTCAGTTTTTTTCTCCCTGAGCTCAACAAAGTTCCAGACACTTGGAAGGCTGAGCTGGAAGAGTCGCCCGAGCCCAGGAGTTGGAGGCTGCAGTGTCTGTGACCGTCTACTCTGTGCGACAGAGTTAGACTCTGACTCTAACAATCAAACCACAAAATAAAATTTTAAAAAACATTGAAAAATGAAAAATGAATAATGTTGGAAAAATCATGAAGAAAGAGGCATTGTGTATGTTTATACTGTTAGAAGTGTGAGTTAGGCTTTACAATTGTGAAACACTTTGGGGTTAGCTGTTCATGTGCTAACAACCTACAGTATAGAAACTGCAATCTTAGGAATACATTTGAGAGAAAACATCCCCTATTTAAAGAAAAGAGATGGACTATAATAGTTATGACATCATACTTTCAGAGCTACGTTCTCAAAACGATACAAATGTTCATCCACGAGTTTCAAAAACATGTTTGAGGGTCATCAGAAAATGACGAAATATGAATAACGTACATTCACATGGTTGCATGTAGGAAACCAAATTTTTATCAAAACCAATTCATGCTTACCATGATATGACCTCATATACTGCGATAAAAGAAGTAAAACAAGCTACTTTTTTGGAAATACAGTCAAATAGGCCAAAATGAGGTTAAAATACTATACCTTGATAATTAAGTTAATATTTACCTTCACCTAAATGCCAGAAATTTCGTTTCTTTAGTAAGATAGTAAGCATAAAAAGAACAATATTATTATGATTTTGGTATGCATCCTCCATTAAAAACTTAAGGTTATATGATTGAAAACTTAGAGAATATAATGAAGAAACTTATACCCCTTTACTAATGAATATAGAAAAGGCCAAAATCACCTCAATTGCTATTTCTAACAATAGGCACAACAGTAGTGTTCTGTTTAACGTGGTTTTCACTAAGACTTTGTCATGCCTGAGTACATCAGTGGTATTCTTTGTTTTTACTTTGCGTGTGTCTGTCTTGTTTTGCTATCAGAGTAGTTCTGGGCTCATATAGTCAGTTGGGAATTATGTCTGCCTCTTCGAATTTTGTGAAGAGTTTAAATGAAACTTATATTTCCTTTAAAACTGCTTGGAAAAATTCAGCTGTGAAGCCATCAGGCCCTAGGCTCTTTTTTCCTCCCTCTCTATTTTCTTCATCTTGCTTTCTGCTTTATTTTGTTTAGTTTTGTTTTTTGAGTTGGGCTCCCCATCTGTTGCAGGCTGAAGGGCAGTGCGCAGACCATTCTTCTGCTTTGGATCCTCTGCTTTATTTTACACAAAACTATTTGTTGAGTCAAAGATTGACTGAATGATGAGCCTTCACTCTTCAAGGGAATGTTGGTGCCCGCTGACTACCTAAAGAGGTTACAATTATGAAAATGGCTTACGTAATCCTATGATCGCAAGACACAGAGTGAAGTAAAGAATAATGACGCCACTGGATGGAAATCAGGGGGAAAATCCAAATAGGTTTAGTGAAAAGAACTAAAGAAGGCTTTTATTCTCAGTGAAGTGTTCTAATGCTTTCAAATATAACTTCCACATTACTTCCCATAATTTCAAAGAAGGCCAATCCTATCAAGCTTTCCCATTTTCCTTTCTTGCTGCTCCTCCCTATTTCCTCAAACACAATGGGTCGAAGGACCCACTGTCAAGTGATTCGAGCCTGTGTCCTGATTAATTATCCTACATGGGAGTTCAAACGTCGACTGAACTTCTATGGCAGAATAGCATAGAATAATAATAGAGACACTTGGACTTGAATATGTTGTATCTTTTGCTCTTGTGCCAGCATGAGCTCCATGGAGCTCTTTCACACCATTACACAGAAAATGGCGTGAGGTCTAAGAGCTAAGCCTGATCCAGTGAAGGCTGCTCTTGAGAACAGTGCCCAGGAAAGGAGGGACCTGGAGCCATACCAGACTGAC
The DNA here is from genome assembly GCF_000164805.1 of Carlito syrichta. Classification (NCBI taxonomy): domain Eukaryota; kingdom Metazoa; phylum Chordata; class Mammalia; order Primates; family Tarsiidae; genus Carlito; species Carlito syrichta. The sequence goes on along the minus strand of NW_006979385.1, from coordinate 1,583 downwards.
AGTCAGTCACCCAGGTGTCATGGAGCAAGTTCCGCGGAAGGGCCATGACCGGAACGGGAAGCAGGAGGCAGTTAAGGAAGGATGTAGCTTCTGATAACAAATCTCCAATGTGATACGAAATTGGAGTTTGCAGATCGCACACAAATATAACATTAGAAAAGAGAAACGGGCAAGAATCATCTCTACAATACAACCAAAAATTAGCCGGGCGTGGTAGCACGCGCCTGTAATAAGAGCTACTTAGAAGGCTGAAGTTGAAGGATCGCCGGAGCCCAGCGGGTCGAGGCTGCGGTGGCCGGGAGCGGCCACTACACTCCAGTGTGGGCGACAGAGTGAGACTCCATCTCCAAACCATAACAGAAAATAGCCAGGTTCCGTGACTCAGCCTGTAATCCTGCGATTGAGGAGGCTGCGGGGAGAGGACAACTTAAGCCCGCAGGTTCGAGACCCACCTGGGCAACTTGGGGAGTCCTCATCTCTACAATAAATCAAAAAATCACCCGGGCGGGGTCGCACATGCCGGTAATGCCACCTCCTCGGAAGGCTGAAGCGGAAGGATCAATGGAGCCCAGCAGGTCGAGGTTGCGGTGGCCGGGAGAAGCCACAGCATTTTGGTCCGGATCACAGAGTGAGACTCCAACTCAGCCCAGAGCCCACGGTACAGAGAAATGTAAACTGTTATTTGCAGGAGTGGAACTATGGACTTAAGAAAATTTTACTGAAACCTGCTAGTTATTAATGATGAATGTTTCTTTGCCTTAAATGGTGGACAAACAAACTCTTCGACAACGAAAATATGAAATTCAAATTTGCCAGTGTAAATTATATTCAGATGAAAAAACATGCAGTAATATCCCTAAAAATTGTTGTACTCTGTGCCAGGTAACAGCAGCTATCTCAATCGACCCTGTACAAATGAGGAGATGGGGGGAATCTAAGCTGAGGAATATCAAAACATCATAGATATATGCTTCATCTTCTTCTTTCTGACCTGTCTTCTTCCTCCCATGTTTTTAAAACACTTTTCACTTTTTGTAAAATTATGTACTCAAAAGTGAACAATTTAAAACTGAATCCTAAAGTGAACAAACACAGTTTCGCAGATTCGTGCTCTACAACAGTACATTGAAGGAGTTTATGAAATGGGCCTTTCGGTAGAAGTCACATACCCACTGTCCTATGCAGTGGGCCATGACTTGGCTAGCAGGATGTGGATCGACTTAAGGGTTACCATTTCAGCATCTCTTTCATCAGGATCCCTTGCTGTTAATGGCGATTTCATTCCTTGCCTTTTCTCTTGGTGTTGGCACCGGGAGCGCATCTCCAACCGTCCTTTGTAACATTTAGTAGCCTTAACAAATCCTCCTTGCTCCTGTGGAAAGCTTCCTCATGTTGTTATTCAGAGGATATGAACCAGTCAGTGGGACTCTGTTGCCTCATAGCACCCAGCTCAATTTTGGTTGAAAAGAGAAAAGATAGTAGTGAATTGAAGAAAAGGGAACACATGACAAGGTATATTCTCACCAAATCAAGTCTGCAGCCATTCAGGTGAGTAGAAGAGAGGACAGGGCAGAAACAAAGAG
>NW_006979384.1:0-790 GCF_000164805.1 Carlito syrichta | reverse complement strand
AAAAAGAAAACAAACACTAGAGAGTTAAATATGTCATAGTTTATTTATATAATTTTGATTTTATTTTAAAGATGGGGGTACAATTCAGGGTTAGGTATACAAATGGTCATTGTACAGGTAAAGTTTGGGGCTTACTTTGTCCCCAGTTCACCTGGTTTGAGATCAGGTATCCTTATTGATGAAATGTGCTCCCTCTTCCCTCCCCTGGCCATTTTCCACTACTACCAATCCCGTTCTTGTGGTATTACGATAATTGCTCAGGGTCTGCCTATGAGTGGGAACATGTGGTACTTACTTCTTTGTTTCTGTGATAGATCACTGAGTATTATAGACTCTAAGTCCACCCAAGTTGCTGCAAAGTCCATTATTTTGTCCTTCTTTATGGCTGTGTAATATTCCATTGTGCATACATACCACATTTTTTTATTAGGTCCACTTTTGATGGGTAGTATGGTTGGTCCTATGTTTTGTTGTGAATAATGCTGCAGTAAACATGCGTGTACTTGTATCCTTTTCATAGAGTGATTTGAGTTCCTCCAGATATATTCCCATAATGGTGAGTGCTGGGTCATATGGAATGTCGATTTTCAGAAGTTTTAGGAATCGTCACACAGTTTTCCACAGAGGTTGTACTAGTTTATAATCCCACCAAGATTGTAGGAAGTGTTTTCTTTTCTCCACATCTTTGCCAGCATCTGTTGCTTTTTGATTTATTGATGATGGCCATCCTGAATAGAGTTAGGTGGTATCTCAGTATGGTTTTAATTTGCATTTCTTTGATGATAAGTGG
>NW_006979383.1:0-746 GCF_000164805.1 Carlito syrichta | reverse complement strand
ATATAAAAGGGCCGTTTCCTCATATTAAAACAACCACCATTCCTGTTATTAAGACAACTATTCTTGATTTACTTATCTAATCTACAGCAACTAATATATTGTTAGGAACCAACCATTTTCCAAAGGTGATATTAGATTTCATTCTGAACACCCCAGGACCTCTACATCAAGGTAATCAATTAGCAGATGCCTAGAAAAAATCGGTCATGTGCCCTCTACTTGTAGATTCTTTAGTTAATCAAGCTAAGCATTCCCTAAAAATTCATCACCAAAACGCTGCAGCTTTAAGGCACCAGTTTCACATTCCAAGAGAAAAGGCTAGACAAATCATAAAAAAAAAATTACTTCATGTCCTATTTCTAATACCCCCCTCCCTTCAGGAGTTAATCCCTGTGGATTGAAACCTAACGTTTTCTGGTAAATAGATGTTACTCATTTCCAAAGTTTTGGAAAATTGTAATTTCTACAAGTGACAGAGGATGAATTTTCCCATGTAATTTTAGCCTCTCCCAGACCTGTAGAAGACTAAAAATGCAGTCCAACATTTATTTTTTTTTTCACAGCAGGGTATTCCTAAACTATTAATATCTGATAATACTCCTGCTCATGCATCCAAAGCTTTTCAGTCATTTTGTACACAGTTTGGCGTCTCTCATTCTACAGGAATTCCACACAATCCTCATGGTAAAACTATATTCGAGACCATCAAACGTTAAAAAATCAAATAATTAAATTGCAGGAAGGGG